>NC_041384.1:25739631-25752056 GCF_002162155.2 Triticum dicoccoides
AGCCGCCACCGCCCGCGCTCGCCGCTGCAGCCACCGCCGCCTAGCGCCGCCGCCGCCGCCAAGCCCCGCCGCCCTCGCGAGCCGCTGCCCCGCCTCGCCGGAGCTCTCTCGCCGGAGGTAGCCACTGCGCCCCGCGGCCGTTTTTTTTATAAAAACCGTTCGGTTTTTTCAGAAACCCTAGATCCGTTTTTTTCGGATTCGCCGGTTTTTCTCGGTTCTTCCAGTTAGCGGACGTTCGTCCGTATGTTCGTTTTAACGAACGGTTTTCGCCCGTTAGTTATAGCTAACGAACGCTCGTTCCTTAGTCTGTTCGTGAGTTTTCTTTTATCGGATTTATTCCGCGATTTTTCTGATCGTGATTTCTGATCCGATCTTAGTTTCTGTTTATCTTTTCGCTCGTTTAACGGAATCAGGCGATTCAAGCGCCTGGAGTTTCGTCTCGAAACCCTCTTTCCGTTTAACCAACTCAAAAAAGTTTTTGCTACTGTAAAATTTGATCTAGTTTCAGATTAGTAAACGAAGCTTCTTTCTTTCGCCGTTTGAGTTTCGTTGCTCCGTTTGTTTTGATTCTTTTCGCGAACCGGAGTTCTTAATTTGAACTTTCTGGTCAACCTCTCTTATTTGAGTTTTGCTTGTGCATCGTTGCTTGTTACTTATGTATGTTATTGTTTGCTTGCGATATAATTTCCGGAGTGCGGATCGTCAGCAAGGCAAGTAACACTTTGATCATATCCCATTATTACCCAGTTTTTATGCATTAGTTCCAATCCTCAAACATTGCATGATTAGGATGTCATTAACTTGTGGGTTGGGAAGTAGTTGCTGAGGTAGAACCTATTGCCTTGTTACATTCAAACCCTTGGGAGTTACTTCTACGTATTGCTTATTGCTATGCTATGCTCGTAGACATGGTTTGGGTTTGAGTGAAATTCATGTCAGATGTGAGATTGTTAATTAATGGTTCAACTTAAGGTGGCAACTTAATCAAACAACTGGGTGGATTGAGGCACCTGGGGAACCCAGTGTTGTCTGTTTTTTTGGAAATCCCGGGGTACCCGTGTGATCTTCCTATGGACCGCCACCCAGGCTCAAAGGGAACTGAGATGATTCATGCTAGAAACTTCCGTGTGCAGCCACAAGCTATTATGGGCTCTAGCATAGTTGAGTAAGTTACGTGAAGCTCTTGAAGAGGTAGATCAGCAGGTAGTGGGTTTTGTAGGTTTGGTATGGTCTACCCGGAGTAGAGAGTTAACGTTTCTGAAAGACTGTGTCTTGGTCATCCGTTTCTCAAACACCATGTAGTGCGAGAAATCCAATGGAGGCGATCGAGTCTTGTGGGGAAAAGTGTGCAAACCTCTGCAGAGTGTACAATCTAATAATGGTTAGCCGTGTCCTCGGTTATGGACAATTCTTGAGTATCTAGTACTTGGGTTACCACATGAATCTCACCATGCTTAATTAATACTGTTGGGATGTTAATCACTTTAATTGGGATCGAGTTGGGGATACCTTCTCAATGATGTTTCAACCACCATGATAGTAAAATTAAAATTTATTCCGTTGTTGTAGGGAAAAATTGGCTTTTCGCAAAACTACAACCATACAGCTTTCCACCAGCCATATATGCATGTAGTGATAGCATTATTCTGTTTCTGCTCTATTGTGTTATATTGCCAGCATATTCCATGTGCTGACCCGTTTTCGGGCTGCAACGTATTATGTTGCAGACTTTTCAGACGAGGAGTAAGGTTCGTTAGGTCGTTGCCGTGCAGCTCAGCTATGCCGTTGGAGTTGAAGGACTCACCCTATCTTCCAGGCCTTCCGCTGTTATCGCATTAGATGGCCTTAAGCCATATTATTGTAATAAGTTCTCTTTGGAGACATTCGATGTAATAGTGTGTGATTGCTACCCTGTTATAAATCCTTCGAGTACTATGTGTGTCAGCATTACCGATCCAGGGATGACACTGAAGCACAAAGACTTGACCATCTGAGGTCAGGTCGCTTCATAGAAGCCCTCCGTGATCGATGCCCCCTCCGGCGGAGCTCCGGAACAGGCCCCAAGATGGGATCTCATGGATACAGAAAGTTACGACGGTGGAATTAGGGTTTTGGCTCCTGTTCTGATCGTTTGGGGGTACGTGGATATATATATAGGAGGAAGGAGGACGTCGGTGGAGCAACAGGGGGCCCATGAGGGTGGAGGGTGCACCTGGTGGGGGTGGGCGCGCCTCCCTACCTCGTGGCCTCCTGTTTCCTTTCTTGACATAGGGTCCAAGTCTCTCTGGTCTTATTCGTTGAGAAAATCACGTTCCCGAAGGTTTCATTCCGTTTGGACTCCGTTTGATATTCCTTTTCTTCGAAACCCTAAAACAAGCAAAAACAACAATTCTGGGCTGGGCCTCCGGTTAATAGGTTAGTCCCAAAAATAATATAAAAGTGGATAATAAAGCCCAATAATGTCAAAAACAGTAGATAATATAGCATGGAGCAATCAAAAATTATAGATACGTTGGAGACGTATCAAACACCACACCTAACAGGTCTACGGGTTACCCGCCTTTCTTCATGGTTTATGGAGCAGAGGCGGTTCTTCCTAGTGACATCCGTCACGACTCGCCCTGTGTGGCAGCTTATGTTGAAGCTGATAATGAGAAGGCACGTCAGGACTCACTAGACCTGTTACATGAGGAGCGTGATCTCGCAGCAGCACGTTCGGCGATTTATCAACAAGATCTCCGACGTTATCACAGCCGTCGGGTTAAGACCAGAACTTTTCAAGAGGGCGATCTGGTGCTCCGACTCATCCAGGATCAGACTGATATGCACAAGTTATCCCCACCTTGGGAAGAACCTTTTGTGGTCAGCAAGAATCTGCACAACGGGTCATACTACCTCATTGATGTTCGAGAGCACAAAGACTCACGTAAATCGGAGGAGGAGACCAAGCGGCCGTGGAATATAGCTCTTCTTCAGCCTTACTATACTTGAGCCACAGGCTCTTCTTATGTACATATTTATGACAATGTATATATTATATAATAAACTGGATCCTCGAATAAAGCGGGGTCTCTATTCTTTTTACATAATGTGTGAGCCTACAAAAGCTTCTACTGACAAAGCGGAGTTTTGTTAAACCGGCCTCTATGGCCACACGGATATAAAGAAAATCACTAGGGGGCTTGGTCATATCCGAACCATAGCTACACCTCTTGATCGGTTTAAGACCAAAAAGGGATATCACTAGGGGGCTTGGTTGTCTTCACACCATAGCTATACCTCTTGATAGGCTTTAAGCCAAAAGGAAATTATGTGGAGCCAAAGAGAATCTGTTGCATTAAGCACAGTTCAAACATAGGTAACCACTGGGCATAGCTCACATATTACCTGGGGGCTCCTTGCTTCTCAAAGAACAGTGAGCTTGAATCCATGTAATAGGCTATCAAGCCAGGCTTGGAAGCCAGGTGTATTCACCTAAAACCCCGGGTTATCCTGCCTCTTTAAGTATGCCACTCCATCGAGGTAAACCTAGTATGACCCATCGAACGTTTGACAAGTCAATCCCATGGACCCTGAACTTGTCAATGTTAAAACGGTGATTGGTTAAAGACTGAGGTCCATCTTAAAAGGCTTTGCAAAATGGTTTAACTCAGCAGCCTGGCAGCCCATGAAAAGCCTCGATTTAGGGCCTGGCAGCCCATGAAAAGCCTCGATTTAGGGCCTGGCAGCCCATGAAAAGGCTTGCATATTTCTTGTAATTGCTATTTTTGTGATAAAGGATTTATGAGTATTTTCTGATAAACCGGTGTTCTTTACAACCCGGCATGACTTCCAACGCTTAGTTGTCAGTACATGATCAATTTTAAATCGGTAATATATTCTTCCGGTCTGGTTTTTGACTCGATGTCACCAGCATTATGCGGCTATTATAGCCGAATATGGTTTCTATATGAACCGGCAAGAGGGTAAGGAGTTGACAACACTCCGGATTGGTGTTTTTTCACCTTTACCGTACAAGCAGTTGGTCAGCCAACGAGGTATGTTACAGATAGTATTTATTTTATCTGGTTAATATGAATCTTGGTTATCCATCCAAGATATGTATATCTTTTGGGCATCACGACCCATCTAGTGGTAAACCACTAGGACGCTTTCAAGTTCTTATATGCAGGAACACAAAGTATAATGGACTATGCATAAATAGATCCCAAAAGTGGAACAAGTTTTCCAAATATCAAGCAACACAAGCATGCTCGATGGAATGGCAGATAAAGGTGTTTCTACTATCCTATTACAAGGAGCTTCAAAATGGCCCAAATTGAATAATTGTTTCAAGCAGTGGCAGAGTGTAGCTGATAAACCGTTCACCGGTTTAGGATGCTTCATCGGGATGGCTTGATGATTGAGGGTCATCTTGTGCACTCACCTCCTCTTCATCCCTCCCCAGACGCTGGAAATCAACCGTTGGCCAATCGATTCCGGTTAAAGCTTGAAACACGGCCTCTTCACGGATAAGGCTGGAGGGGTCAATATCAGGAGCGTAAGTATGCTTACGGATTGGAGGAACAAGTTCTTCAACATCATGGATCACGGCAGGCCGTCTCTTTCCTTCAGCATCGTAAACCGGCTGGAAATGAGATAAGTCTGTGTCCTCTGCCAGTTTGCTGGCTATTGGCCGCATCTCTTTTGTCAGCTTTTGGAGATCATCGTTGTTGAAGTCTGAACCGTCCTCCTTCACACCTTGATACCCTTTAATGATATCTGCCGCTTCAAGATCCGGAATCCATGCCTTGGCCCGGATTAGTGCGGTCAGTGCTCCTGCTCTTGCGGCCGCTTTCTTCAGTTCTGTAATCCGGGCAGGTAGCATGGCCAGCTTCTCAAGGGTTTCCTTTATCAATGATGGTGCCGGCTTATTGTATGCTGCAGTGCAAATAGCATGCTAGGATCAAGAATATAGCTGTTCCATTAAGGTGTATGCCGCTTTAAGCTTCATCCGCATGTCAGAGCCCAGATGAGCAATACGAGTGCCTGTCATGGTTTAGTATCAGTAAACCGGTCAGTGATAAGATCTTATGAATTAGAAGAATGGCATGAGGAGGTACTTACCAAACACAGCGGATGTCGTGGCATCAATCTGCCGCTTCAAGCCGGTCAGTTCGTCTACCACTGGCTTCAGGGCTGCTTCTGCGTCCTCGGCTTTCCTGGTTAAACTAGCCTTTCCTGTTTCCCAGTCAGCACGTTCCTTGTTGAAAGTCTCTTTCAACTTCTCCATAGCTTCCAGGGAATTGGTCAGATCCTCTTTGGCTTCGGAAGCCTCTGCTTGTTGAGACTTTACGTTCTCTTGAAGATCAGTGGTTTGAGCATCCCTCTTGCTCAGCTCGGCCTGCAAAGGCGAAGATATGTCAACAACGGGATATGTATTTTCTAAGTACCAAGCGTATAACAAGTTATGCACTTTGTACATGGGGGCTAATGCCTATTTGCTCTATTATCAACAAATCTTTCACAAGTCTCAAGTACAATGCAAGCATTATCCTTAACACTTGGGGGCTAATGTACATCTGTTCAAAACTGACGCATTGATTCAAGACCCGTGTCGGTGTCAAAACCGGCAGATCTCGGGTAGGGGGTCCCGAACTGTGCGTCTAGGCGGATGGTAACATGAGGCAGGGGACACGATGTTTACCCAGGTTCGGGCCCTCTTGATGGAGGTAAAACCCTACGTCCTGCTTGATTGTTCTTGATGATATGAGTAGTACATGAGTTGATCTACCACGAGATCAAAGAGGCTAAACCCTAGAAGCTAGCCTATGGTATGATTGTATGTTGTCCTACGGACTAAAACCCTCTAGTTTATATAGACACCGGAGGGGGCTAGGGTTACACAGAGTCGGTTACAAGGAAGGAGATCTACATATCCGTATTACCAAGCTTGTCTTCCACGCCAAGGATAGTCCCATCCGGACACGGGACGAAGTCTTCAATCTTGTATCTTCATAGTCCAACAGTCCGGCCAAAGGATATAATCCGGCTATACGGATACCCCATAATCCAGGACTCCCTCAATAGCCCCTGAACCAGGCTTCAATGACGATGAGTCCGGCGTGCAGATTGTCTTCGACATTGCAAGGCGGGTTCCTCCTCCGAATAACTCATAGAAGATTTTGAACACGAGGATCGTGTTCGTCTCTGCAAAACAAGTTCCACATACCACCGTAGAGAGAATAATATTTCCACAAATCAAATCTGCTGACGTACCCCGTAGCGTGACATCACACCACAACCAGGTCTTTATTCGAATCATTTTTCATAACCAATCTCAGCGTGTCTCGCGAGGCGGTTTCCTTGGCACGTCTTGCCGAAGCAGAGATCGTTTCCCCTTTATTACGAGATTCCCATTAATACGGACATGGGTAACCCAACCGTGCCTATTGGTAGGACTCCTAGATCTTAGGCAAGTCCCAAACGGCCACGAGGAGGACGCTTGATATTCATCCTCTTTATAAAGGGGACAAGGCCTTTTCCTCTCGATCTTAATGGAATCTGCCTCCCGCCTCAAGTTCCAACACCCAAATCTCAAGTTTTGGCACTTCGGACCTTCAACTATGTCCGGATCCAACCTTCAAGGTCGGTGGATGCCTTCCTCTGTCACGGAAGAGGACATCAAGAAGTTGAGAGAGGCCAGATATCTGACCGCCGAAATTTCACATCGGCTGCCTGCCTGAGGGCAAGTCGTCCCTACTCCCGAACCCAACAAGAGCGTCGTGTTCGTCTCCCACTTCCTCCGAGGACGAGGCCTCGCTCTGGATCCCTTTGTTAGGGGTCTTATGTTCTGTTACAGGCTAGATTTTCACGATCTGGCCCCAGATTCCCTTCTTCACATCTCGACATTTATTGTCGTATGTGAGGCCTTCCTCCGCATTACCCCTCACTTCGGCATGTGGCTCAAGAGCTTCAATGTGAAGCCGAATATGATCGAGGGGCAGCACGCAGCGTGCGGAGGCGCTTCAATAAGCAAAATTGTTGACGCTCCATGGCCTGAGGGTTACTTCCGAGAGGTTTCCGGATTGTGGCAGCGGGAGAGGTTCTACATAACAGCTCCCCGAAGTGCCAAGTGGGTAGCTGCCCCCACCTTTCGCTCAGGCCCCCACCACAACTGATGTCATGGATCAGCAGGGGGCTGAGCTGGGGTCCAGCCAAGGACGTGCCAATACTGCAAAGCCGTATCCGAGATCATTTTGAGAAAGATTTCAGTCTGGTTATGGTAGTGCAAGTCATGCTAGTTTGTCAAGTCCAGCCTTGCAAACACCGGCCCCTTCGCCTGTGGGAATTCAACCCGGAAGGACCGTGAGCTGTTCAACATTTCCTCGGCATGACGCACGAAGAGATGTACAAATTGTTCTTCGGACCACAAATAATGTGTCTGGATATCACTGAGGATGCAGGTCTGAGCTGCAATCGCCCAGATACCCAAGTAAGTAGCCCCGCATCTGAACACACTGTCCGTTTATTTTATCGCAACATTGCCCTAAAAAAGCCGCTCTTTGACCCAGGATTGGATAGCGAAGGCAAAGTTGATCAGGTGTTCGGCCCCCCTCCCTGAGACCTCACCAAATCCTGTGCTAACCAGGATGCTGGAGATCGCGCCTTATCAAGCGCCCTCAGGAGAAGATAAAGTGGGGAACAAGGAGGCTAGCGCTTCCGCGAAGGAGGTTAGCCGAGGGAGGAACTGAAACTTCCTCTCCCCAGGGACAGAAGAGAACCGCCTCTGAGGACCCGGAGACAACGGTCTCCAAACGGGAGAAGAAATCTCCGCCGGAGGGTCCTGCCCTGGGGGATACCCTGGCCGCACTATGCCCTCAAGGGGATCAACCCTCCACCGAGCTATAAGTAAAAGGGTAAATGAAAATATCTCACTTTACCTCTGAGGAAAATAACCGAGGCGTTTATCTTGCAGTTCGGATCTTAGCCCTTCTCAGTAGATCTCGTCTTCAGGGGATCTTCTTCTAGAGATGATGGAGAGCGAAACGCCTCCCCCTGCCACACCGCCTCACGACGCGGGTGACCCCGAGGTGTCGTCGCGGAGGGTTCCTCCTGATCCGGCAAGGCCAGAAGGTAATCCTATGGCCACCCGAAGTCCTCAGTATCCGGCTCTTGAAGAGAGCAATCAAAAGGGTCCAACACCGTCTGGTGTGCGGTCGGACGTACTAAGGGATCTGCTAGAGCAAGCGGCTATCTCAGAAGAGCACCGCACATTGATGGGTGCGGTGATTGAAAGGATTTCGTCCGCCGAAAGCGGGTTGCAGGAAGCCTTTATGAGTCTACTGACAGGTTTTGAGGTACATGAAATGATGTACATTTTTGATAGTACCGCACATTTTTAGGTGTGCCCTGTGTAGATAGTAGCCCCTGAGACTCTGGTTGTCGTCGAAAACGGCGGCAAACAGAGGATCATAGTCCCAAGTAATAACCAGACCGCCTTTATGTGCAGGTGGTTGAAGCTCCGGTGGCTAGATGGACTGATGGGTTTGGCGAACTAAAGCGGCAACTGGATGCGGCAGATGCCGACATCGTGCTTGCTAACAAGCGGCTTGACGAGGCACAAGGTAGGTGATTTTTCTAGTGAATGTCACCTAGTAAGAGAAGCATGATGCTAGTATCTTTAATATGTTGTGACTGCAGATGGAGATACCACCGTGGAGACCCTTCGGGCGGAGCTTGCCCGAGCCAAGGAGCAAGCAAGGAGTAGCAATGCGGCCGCTTTAAAGGCGGCCGAAGAGTTAAGGGCTGAATAGGCCGCACGTTGCGAGAGCAAAGAAAAAATTGCCAAGATGGCCGTGGAGTTAAAAGATGCTGCTGACCGTTATTGGCTTCTTGAAGAAGAAAATCGGGCGAAGGCAACGGACCTGGAGAAGGCCCGGGTGGCTGCCAAGGAAGCCCACTCCAAAATTAGAGCGACGAAGGAGGAGCTGAATCAAGCTGCGGAGATCGTTTCTGGGAAGCCCTTCTTGTTGCGGACTAAGTTCGGAGATCCGAAATATGCTCCTATGGACCGGCTATGGAGTTCTGCGGACGAGTACATGGATTTGGCTGCAAGTGTTGCTGATGCGGCCGAGTACTTCAAGGATCAGAAAGGTCCTAAAGTGGAGAAGCTGTTCTGGTCACAGTTTCACGCTCCAGTCCGTCCGCTGTTGCTGAATGAGCGATTGACCGGTTGGGCTGAGCTCCATAGATTATCCGGACTTGCCATGAGGTTCATTGTGGATCATTTGTGGCCAGGAGGGCCAAGGCCGAATAACTACTTTAGCTTAGTGCAACAATTCCTTGGCATTGTGCCATGCATCGATGCTGTAAAGAGGTCGGCGTGCATAGAAGGCTCACGGATGGCCCTTGCCTGTGTCAAAACATACTGGGCGAGATGGATGCCAGCACTGTTGCGGCACAGGGTTCGGCCAGAGGCCGAGTGATTGCCGAGCACTACTTTGAAGAAGTTCTTGAAGGCGCTCGTTTGATAGAGGCTCAGTGCTCGAAGAATATTATGTTTAAGTGGCATGTATTCCCATTGTAAAAACAATGTTTTATTGAGTTTATCAAGGCTGTATTTATACTTTTGCCCGAAAGTACTATGATGCCTCATGTGCGGCCGTTTATGTATATTTGTATATAACCTGAAAGATGGCAGTCGTCGGCTTCAGCCCCACGCATATAATGCGGGGGTGTTCGCAGAAGACGCATGTTCACACTTGATCCAACGTCTTGGTCCATTAAGGAGGTGATAGCGCAACGAACTAGGCAATCGGACTATAATGCTTTAACACTTTCACTTAGCCAGAGGAGTTTGACAGTGGGGCTACCATATAGCCCCTGGTGGCCACGTGCTCACCCGAATTCGGGGCACGTACATGTCTGGCCGGGAAACGGCCCTTTGTTAAGGCGGAGGAATCCCAAAGATTTCGCTAGGTCATCGAGTGGTTGACCAGTCTCATGCTATATCATGACAGTCAGTTTTCAACTTTCTCTACTGAGGTGCTCGTCCGGATGAACCAGGGCACAATCACAGTAGTTCTCCAGGTGCCGCCTTAGCCGATAGAGCGAAACGTAAGGCAGCAAAACACAGGAGCCGGGCAAACCCAACATTTGACCAAAGACATGATTCGGAGCTGATGCATATAAGGCCAAACTCGCGACGCCGAACACTCCCTAAGGTATTCGGTCTTTATGATGTAAACAGGGCTTAAACAGTGCCCTTTGTAATAAGCCCCTAGTGTCCAGGTACGTGCAATATTCTGACGTGGCCACATGCCAATACATCAGCATCCTTCTCAATTGTACTGAGAATCTGGGGGATGTGTATCAACAAGAGACAGTAAAAAGGTTTACACAGGGTCTTAATCTAAAAAGAATCCTTGGAACGGGTCCCTGCTGCACGTCTGCGCCCGTGTCTTCGTTGTGCCGTATCCTGGACGGGTGTAGCACGATGGTCATCTGTAAAAGAGAGGAACTTAGTTGAAAAGTTGTCGTGCAAAAAGGTAGGTTATACTAAATAAACCATGTGCAGTTCAGAATGAGTAAAGTTGAGCCTAATTGTCACTTGTTTACACGCGTTGAGCCCCTTGTATTGTGATAGGGGTATAGCCATCAAACCTGTATCAATTATATATAGCTGCACCAGACTCGTCTAACCGCGTCCGTGGTCTTAATGACCTGTCAGATGCTCTGGTTGGTGAGGCCGTTTAGTGTGCGGCTGCCAAGGCAGCCGCACAGTCTTCCGCGTGCAAGGAGCGCTCAATATTTCCATTTGCTGTAATGATGCCATGTGGACCGGGAATCTTAAGCATGAGGCAAGCGTAATGCGGTATTGCGTTAAAGCGAGCGAAAGCTTCGCGTTCGAGTAGTGCTTGATAGCCACTTTGGAACGGAGCGATGTGGAAGGTTAAATTTTCGCTGCGGAAGTTATCGGGAAAGCTGAAAATAACCTCTAGTAGTAGGGGCCCGTGCAATGGGCTTTTGGGCCTGGCGTTACTCCTTTAAAGGTAGTATTGCTATGGCTGATTTTTGTTGGGTCTATCCCCATTTTGCGGACTGTTTCCTGATATATCAGGTTTAAACTACCGCCGCCGTCCATCAGGACTCGTGTGAAGTGGTATCCGTCAATTATCGAGTCTAACACCAAGGCAGCCCATCCTGCATGCCGGATACTTGTCGAGTAATCCCGATAGTCAAAGGTGATCGGTTGGGACGACCAGTGGAAGAACTCCGCGGTGATAGGCCCTGGGGCCTGTGTCTCTAGGAGTGCCGTCTTGTTTCTCCCCTTTGTCACCTGTAATATGTTTACTATTTTGACTTCTGGTGGGAATTTCTTCTGTTCCCTAGTGCTTTGCTAGCGAGGCTCACCCTTGTCTTCGCTTGGCCTATCCTGCCCCTTGTGTTCGGCGTTGAGTTTGCCGGACTGCTTGAAGACCCAACATTCTCTATGGGTATGATTTGCAGGTTTATCGAGGGTGCTGTGGATCTGACATATTTGGTCCAGAATCTTGTTTAGGTTGGACAATTCATCTCTGTTACCTTTGGAGGGAAGCTTTTGCTGACCTGGCCGAGAGCTTATGAATCCGGCGTTTACCGCCGTGCTCTTCGGGCTGTCTTCTTTATTCTGGTGCTTGTTTTTGCTGCGTCGTGATTTCCCGTTTCCGTCCCTGACTTCGGATGTACTTGGGTCGCTGGTGCTCCATCGGGCTAACTAGCTGTCCTCGCCCGCGCAAAAGCGGGTCACGAGGCTTGTTAATGCTGCCATTGTTCTCGGCTTTTCTTGGCCGAGGTGTCTGGCAAGCCATTCGTCTCGAACGCTGTGCTTGAAAGCTGCTAAGGCTTCGGCGTCCGGACAGTCGACTATTTGCACTACAAAAAAAGACACATCTGTGACATTTTGGGCCGAACGATTTTTTTTCTGTCATACATATGACACTTCTATGACGATAATTGTGACAAAACCCGGTATCATCATAGATGTGGTGGGCTCCTACTTCTATGACAAAAAATCATGACAGAAAATGGGCTTTTCGTCCTGGGGGGGCCGGAGACGCAGCTGCATGACATTCTTTGGGCCGTCCATGACGGAAAAAACCGTGGTAGAAGCGAGGGGGAGGAAAATTTTGGGGAGTTCCCGGTTACGGTGGGAGGTCGGGGGCCGAGCGATGCGCGTTTCTCTCGTACACGTACGCGCGTGTGTGCGAGGCGTTGGCTCTAACTGAACCCGAGCAAGGCGTTGGGATCTAACTGAACCCGAGCGATTGCACTGCAGGCTACGCGTTACTGAACCCGAGCGATCGATCGATGGCTGTTAACTGAACCCGATCGAGCGATTCCTTTGCTACTGCTGCTAACTGAAGCCGATCAATGTTGCCTCTGGATGAACAGTGAGCGTTGCG
>NC_041384.1:25752347-25769766 GCF_002162155.2 Triticum dicoccoides
GAATAGGACCCCGTGGAGGGCTGGATGAACAGGACCACCCCGTGGAGGGCAGGATGAACAGTAGACGGTGGAGGGCAGGATGAAGAGTAGCCCGTGGAGGGGTGGTTGAATAGGAGCCCGTGGAGAGGGCTGGTTGAACAGTAGCCGGTGGAGTAGCGGCCGGTGGAGGCTGGATGAACAGGAGCTCGTGGATGAACAGTCGCAGGTGGAGGCCGGAGGAGGCCGACGGTGGATGAACAGTAGCTCGTGGAGGCTGGAGGGGGTCGACGGTGGAGATGAACTGTATCCCGTGGAGTCCCGTTTTGCGGTACGCCACACCCCTCCCGATGAACAGGACCCCCGTTTCGACTGTAGCGCTCCAACACAAGTCTGTTTCGTCCGTTTTGCGGTACGCCACACCCCTCCCGATCAACAGGACCCCTGTTTCGACCGTAGTTGGTCCGTTTCCTCCGTTTTGCGGTATGCCAGACCCCTCCCGATGAACAGGATCCCATTTCGAACGTGGCCGGTCGAACATAAGGACGTTTCCTCTGTTCTGCGGTATGCCAGGCCTCGTTTCCATCGCCTGTTCCGTCCAAGCCCTCCCGATGAACACGACGCATTCTGTTGCCTCCCCATGAACACGACGCATTCCGTTGCCTCCCCATGAACACGCCGACGACGTTGTTTCTCCGTTCCGACCCAGCCATGTACACGAGCCCTGGCCGTACGTATGCGCGAGTAGGCGTTCGAGACCCCGCCCGTATGTACACATACGTGGCCGTATTTTATTTCTTGCACCCTGGCCGCTTTACGTACGTGTACATGCTACATGCGCGCCTCTACAACGGCACGTGCGCGCCTCTACTACGACACGTGCGCGCCTCTACATCGACCAGTATGTACGTACACGTTCGCGACCAGAATGACAACGCTACGGACGCTTCGACCAGGTGGGTCCCGACTGTCAGGCACTTCCTTGCCTGCGAAGATGTAGCTGGTGGGTCCCAGTAGTCAGGGGGCGAATCGTTTTTTTTTGCCCAGAGCACTTCCTTGCGTGTGAAGATGTAGCTGGTGGGTCCCATCAATCAGGGGGAAATGTTTTTTTTCACGAAATACAGTGGCCCGTCCGGTGGGTCCCAGCTGTCAGGTGGAGGAATCATTATTTTCCGCGTAATAAGGAGGCACTTCCTTGCTGCGGCCGTGGACCTAGCTGTCAGCCTCTCCATGTACAGTCCACGTCCGATCGAAGTCGTTCCTTGACCACGTTGATCACGCCGCGCCGAGAGCACCAGGGCGGTGGACGACGGCGAGGCCTAGGAAGGGGACGACACGGAGGCAGGGAAGACTCGGCAGTTGTTTCCCACGCGAAGGGGAGTACGACTGTGTGAGGGTTTACTGGTTCGTCTGCCGTCGCCGGAGAATAATAGCAGGTGTGGGTGAGTAGAGGGATGGCTAGGCCAGCGATGGGAGTACGGTCGGGCGGTGAGGCCTGCGCGGCAGCACAGCCGACCGCGAGGAGGAAGGAGCAGGTAGTCCCGCCGGCGCTTGTTTGAGCGGCTGGAGCAGGAAGAGCAGAGATTGAAGAAGCACGACGGCCGTTGGATGGACATCCAACAGTCAGTGCTTGTGCGTCAACCTTTTTTTAGGAAAGCCTCAAATGTGTGGAAAACAGCATACATCCCATCTTCCATTATTTCTAATAATTTACAGCCCATTTGCTAATTCTTAAGGTTTTTTTGAGCCCATATTCTTTTTGTTAGCATTACAGCCCATATTGTGGCAACGTTTAAAAAATTATACGTAATTTTGCATATTTCGGTGCGGTCCGAACTGTTTTTAATCCTGAAATTTCGACTCACATTCAAACTGATTTTAAAAATAAATGTATATCAATATAAAATCCAACAAATTCTCCACGCATAAAAATTAATATAATTTAAAATCTTGAAATGAAAAAAAAATTGAAACTAATTGCCGGTTTGATGTGTTTTTAAAAATCTACAACCCATTTCTCATTACTGATGGGCCATTTTCTCGGCCAGCCGAATGAAAGATCTCCTTGTCTTGAAAGATTTGCAGCCCAACAGGCCTGACAAAACGACTTACTTGGCTAATCACAAAAAAACAGTGTTGTGGCCGTGGACCCAGCTGTCAGCCTCTCCACATACAGTACTCTTCCGATGAAGTCGCTCCTTGACCACGTTGACCACACCGCGCGGAGAGCACCATGGCGGTGGACAACGGCGAGGCCTAGGAAGGGGACGACGCAACAGTGGAAGCCCGCGCGGAGAGGACTACGAGGGTTCACTGGTTCGACTGCGGTGTGAGGCTGCCGCCGCCGCAGGTCCTGGCCAGCGGTGGGAATAGTAGGGGGCGGTGAGGCCTCTGCGGCAGCACAGCCGGCCATGGGAGGCAGGAGCATGCGACACGACCGTCGCTGCTTTAGGCGGCTGGAGCAAGAAGACCAGAGGTTGAAGAAGCACTACGGGCGTTGGATGGACATCGTACGGTCACTGGAGCAAGAATCGTTCATATTGACTAAGTTGACAAAGCCCTTCGTCCCCGTCAACTTAGTAGGCCCACAAGTCAGCCTCCCAGCAAGGTGGGTCCCAGCTAGCCGGGGGAGTATTCATTTTTTTGTGCGTAATAAGGAGGCACTTCAGGTGGGTCCGAGCTGACAGCGGGGGGAACGTTTTTTTCACGAAATACGGTGGCCTGTCCGGTGGGTCCCAGCAGTCAGGGGGAAATGATTTTTTTTCGCAAAATACTGGTGGCCCGTCCGGTGGGTCCCTGCTGTCAGGTGGAGGAATCATTATTTTCTGCGTAATAAGGAGGCACTTCCTTGCTGCCGCCATGGACCCAGCTGTCAGCCTCTCCACGTACAGTCCATGTCCGATGGAAGTTGTTCCTTCCATGTTGACCACGCCGCGCCGAGAGCACCAGGGCGATGGACGGCGACGAGGCCTAGGAAGGGGACGAGGCCGAGCCGGTGAAGACGCGGCAGTGGATGCCCACGCGGAGAGGAGTATGAGGGTTCACTCATTCGGCTGCGGTGTGAGGCTGCCGTCGCCGTAGGGCCTGGCCAGCGGTGGGAATAGTAGGGGGCGGTGAGGCCTCCACGGCAGCACAGCCGGCCACGGGAGGCAGGAGCAGGCGGCACGACCGGCGCTGCTTTGGGCGGCTGGAGCAAGAAGACCAGAGGTTGAAGAAGCACTACGGCCGTTGGATGGATATCGTACGGTCACTGCAGCTAGAATCATTTATATTGACTAAGTTGACAAAGGCCTTGGTACGTCAACTTAGTAGGCCCACATGTCAGTTTCCGAAACGGTGCGCCTAGATGTCAGGGGGAGGAATCATTTTTTGGGCGGGTGAAGTTAGAATATCCGAGATTGAAGAAGAAGCACGGCATCCGTTGGATGGACATCCAACGGCCACAACTGCTAGAACCGTATGTTGACTATAAGTTGACAAAGCCTTGCATATGTGTCAACTCTATTTTTTTAGGGGACACGTCAACTTAGTAAGGCCAGAAGTGTGTGGCAGAGAACTTATAGCCCATTTGAGATTTGTAAGAATGTGTAGCCCATTTTTGAACTCTAATGGAATTTACTACAGCCCAATTACAGTTTGTTAAAAGTAGAGCCCATTTCAACCAACCATTCAAAACAGAATTCAATAAAATTTCCCACATTTTGATGGGATCCGAAATATTTTTATCCCAAAATTTCTAGTCAGATTAAATACATTTTCAATACAAATTTATATTACGTAAAAATCCAACGAAACATTGCGCTCGCAACAATTAATAAAATTAAAATTTTCAATATCCAAAAATAATATTTTTATAAAGTAATCACATGTTTGGTGCATTTTTTATAGTTACTACCGAGTTATAATTACATCCCATTTATTATTTCTTAAAGCCTATTTTCTTGTTAAGCCTAATGCATCCCTCCTAGGAAAGATTTGCAGCCCAGCGGGGCGGAGAATAACAACTTGACCTTGCGTGGGTATTCCTAAAAAAAGTATAGATGGGCTAGCCATTTTCAGCTTGAAAAAAAATTAATATCTGGGCTGGATATCTGGCCTGGGCTAGATGGGCCACAGCCCGCCTAGTTAATACCTGCAGGGATGTTTTCGTTGTTGTTCAGACGAGAAAAATTAATATCTGGGCTAAACATCGAAAAACTCTGCAGTGCTCACACCTCAAAAACACATACTGCTCGAGCTGCATGGTCCCAGCTGTCGGCCGCTTCTTGTGCAATTCTCTCGTTTATTGACTAGTACTACATAGGTTGACAATAGTGTGCGACCGTGATGTCAGAAAACCAGGGGGAAGAAAATTAAATAACTCCAGCGAGCGCTTCCACCTCTGCCTCGTTGTCTCCCGTGGAAACCCCTTTCCTCCCATTTTTTTGCTCGGGCAAGGACCAATGCATGCAGCACGTCCATGCGGTTATTAGGCAAGAAATAAAAGCGCTTTGCATGCTATGAATTACGATGGCCTGCATGGGTGGCTAATAAGGCATACCGTGATTAAATGTTGTGTTTAGAAGAGAGAAATATTCTTCTTTTCCACCAATCTGCTTGCACCTAGGTCGTGATGCACCTTCTAATACGACTTATTCACCTAGACGGAGGGAGTATAGTTTTATACATATATATATATATATGTATGTATGTATATAAAAAATAAGGAGGCACTTGCGTACGTGGGGCTATGGACCTGGTGGGTCCCCATTGTCATCCTCTCCAAGTAAAGTCATCTCCTCGCCCGCGCGTGCTTTCTGCCCGAAACAGTCAGTGCCGCTCGCCCCATTTCCCGGTGCAGGCAATTGCTCCGCCTTCAAGCGACACAAGTGCCGTCTGTCCGTCCATCTGCCACCCACATTAATGATACACGATTGCCGAGGCGGCTACTCCGGCGCCACACGTCCGTCCCTCCGCCCGCCCACCATTGCTATATAAACTGCTGCGCCGGCCATAGCAGCAGTCATCCGCATCCATTCCCTTTCTCCTGTCCACACCACTACTGCCCACCATGGCTTCCTCGCGCTCCAGCGCTCTTCGGGACGGGCGGATGACGGACCACAAGGAGATGGCAGCCATTGTTTCCGACCGGCTGGCCGGCAGGCAGCCGGAGGACGACGACGTCCCAATGGAGAACATGGTAGTCGACGATCCGGCGCCAACCCCCTCCTCCGCGCCATCCTCGCCGGTGCATTGCACCATGACCATCGGCGAGGCCCGTGCCCAATATATGGACAGTGTGAGGCAGATGCGTCAGGAGTAGTTCCGGGAGGCGCAGGCCGACGCTGCCTACAACCACCATCTCCTCCAGGAGCATCTACAGGCGGAGGAGCAGATCACCGCGGTGCGGGCGGAGCGGGCGGAGCAGGAGGCGCTGCTCGACTCATACGGCTCTGCCCGCAAGGGCCGCCTCGAGCGCTGGCGGGAGCGCATGTGGGTGGCGGAGGCTGCGGCCGCCTACAAAGAGACTAGCAAAGAGGGCGATGAAGCGGGCGAGGCGCTGTTTGGCAAGACTGAGTACGAGGCAGAGGACAATGTCGGCTCCGACGAGTCCCCGCTCTGCTGGCGTCGACGAGGCCCTGCTCTGCCAAGGCCCCGCGGCGCCAACAATGAGGCAGAGGACACCGCCGGCTCCACCGACACCCCGCCCCGCCAACAACAAGGCAGAGGACATCGCCGGCTCAGCCGAGGCCCCACCCTGCCGGCAACGCGGGGGAGGATTTCCACCGCTCCGCTGAAGCGCCGCCCGCCGGCAACGAGACAGAGGACATCGCCGGCTCCGCCGAGGCCCCGCCCGCTGCCAACGAGGCTGCGCCACACAGAAAATGAGGAAGAGTAGAACACGGTAGGTCGCCGCCGCTCGGGTCCAAGTAAGGCCACCGTTGCTACCCTCTTGTTGAAGCCAAGCTAGGCGGGTTGACCATTGACGGCCGATTAGCTTCTTGGCGGCGACGTGGAGTCGGGGAGTTCTACTGGAGAGTAACGCTGCTTCTACTTAACTGCTGGTGCAGTTGGCTGACTGACACATGGGCCCAACAGGCCACATGTCAGTTACGCAACTGCACCTGCAGTTAAGTCACTGAAGCTTCTGTTCGGCTCAGCGGGACACATGTGGGTAGCTTCGGTTAATTAATTATACCTCCAGCGCACCCCTTTTTAGTTGAAGAATGTATGAAATGTAATGAAATCTGGCATGTTTATATGAAATCAACTGTGTATGAATGAATTTATTTCGATTAGTTCGAATTCCTGTATCACTGGCATTGGATGAACATGCAAAAAATATGTACTAACAGTATTCCCAGGGTGATCACCTCGTTTGCAGCAGTTTCACATGTACTCCCTCCGGTCCTTTCTAGTCTGCATAGAAGTTTTGTCTGCAGTCAAAGTATTTCTACTTTGACCAATCTTATACAAAAAAGCATGCACTTTCATAGTGTGCGAAGTAAAAAGGAATAGAAGGAGTACAAAGAGTTTGAGCAGGTTTTTAGCGTTTCTGTACATTGCAATAAAACACACAGGCCTGGCAATTGATAGAGAACATTCAAAACAATCGATGATTATGCATCTCAGCGACTCACATGTTAGAGGCAATATTTACTTCACAACTGAAGAATAAAGTAAAAATTGATCGACGCTGCTGACAGAAAGGGCGTCCCATTCGAAAATATCAAACACATGTCTTGCTAAAATCAATGAGCAAAATTTGACAAGGTTGTCCCATTCCAAAATATCAAATGCCTATGATTGTGGAATGGGCAGGGTTTGCCATCAGTTCGGACATTGACATGGCACCTCGTGCTAAATAAACCAGCTGTTCTTTTTGTGCAGTTCCACCGAAATCAACCAAATTTGCGCGTAGCTTGTATGATTTCACCCTTATATGTTGCAACGCCATGAACTTATCGACACCTCCTTTCTTGTGGTGGAAATGAATGATTCGATGTATCCATGAACATTTTGTGCAGTTCCCATTGAAATCAAGATGAGCACCCCTTTTTGCACAAATACAAAAAAGTGATTAGTATAGAGCAAACTATACTATGAATTGACAGTTTCAACAGGCACATACATGGTCCATGTAGAGCACACTTTTAGAAAAATGGAACTCACCAGAATGAATCCTAGAACAACATTGTACTCACGCATCACAGCAAAAAAATGGAGATTTCGTCAGTCCTTCTGAGCTGAAGTTAGTTTGGTCTTGTGGGGAGTAATGTAACCATCCTTCAACTGCTCCTTCTGATGATAAGATAGACATGGCTTCTTCATCCTGGCATAATCGGAACTAGTCACTTCACGTACTCCATATTCTTCTTCATAGGAAGATGATCATGTTGTGCAAAGACAAGAGGACTACTAAATGCTAGCATCACTGTTTGCTCGAAAAAAGGAAAGGAATTATTTAAAACAACACAGATGAAGCACTTCTCAAGGAAAATACCACTTTTTCATGACAGCACCTGGAGTTGATTTTGTTTTTCTTCCCCTTGTTCTTCCCCTTCATCACTTGGTTCAATAAAAAACAAGCTTCGCCTTCAATGTAAGATTTGGCATGCCAATTAGGGAGCACAAATATAGTACTAAACTTAATTTTCTGATGAAAGTGGCAAAATACAGGCTAGCAGTTGTGAAATATCCTTATCTTACCTCAATGGTATATTACGGTGCACATACAGATTGGAAGTCTTGTCCCCATTTGTGCAGTTCACTAAAATCAAGCAACATTATCATACAAGTACCACAACATATGAATGCACACTGCAGAATCATGTGAAAGAAGGCTAGTACTGACCTCTCATGATGCGGAATTCAAACAACTCACAAGAAGAAGATCTGAACCAAATTCGCCTTAACGGATAGGAAGTAAGATCTCCTCTTATGCAGTTCCACTAAGATCAAGCAATCAAGCAACGTTGTCGGTGTGACATTTTGGTTGAACTGCACAAAACACTCTTAAAACAAAAGTGTTTTGTGCAATGCAACAAAAGGTCACAATGGCAATGAGGTGAAGCAGATAACCCTGTTTACACAGAGGTGCAAAGGAAACAATTAGTGGTCAATAACGGTGGATGACACAGAAGCCAACAAAAAGAAGCATCTACCTTATCTAAATGGGAAAGAAAACAAGAGAGTAGCATTTCTCAAACGGTGGCATTGATTGATATTAACATAGAGATTATATTAACAATAAAATTCGTTAAACATGTAATTTGCTTTTAACTGTGGCATTGCATCAATTTTCCAGCGGCATTATTAGAGGGTGTTTGTTTACAGGGACATTTTGGTGTAGGGACTAAAAAAACTCCATGTCAGTCCCATCTAAACCAAAGAGGAGGGACTTTTAGGGCCTAAAAGTGGGCATTTGGGACTAAATAAAGAAGACCCCGAGGGAGTCTTTTTGGGACTTTTTCCAATAGTTGCCCCTGCCACGCATCGCACCTTGTCACTATTAGTTCATTACTAGGGGTAACATGGACTTTTAGCATGTCATTTAATAACCTCTAGTCCATGTTTAGTCCCTGGAACCCAGCAGGTAGGGACTAGGGAGTTTTTAACCAAACAGGGCCTTAGATTAACAACAGCTAATGAGTTGCACGGGACAGTGGACGCACCAGCACCATGTGCATCTACCGATGTACTGTGGTCATGCACAGTCTGTTGCAACAAAGAACAAGCAACCAAGGAGCATATTTGTGTTGGTCCCAGTTTTGTTATCTTTAGACGCCTTTCCCTATGTCAGCGCAGCAAATCTAGTCCTGCTCAAACTCTAAAGCCTTGTCCCTTCCTTTCCTTTTTGAACTAGTACTTTCGCCCCTTCCTTTCCTCTTTGAACCACGTCCTAGATTTATGCGATACAACTTTCCCCACAACTTTCCCCCATTCCTTTCCTCTTTGAACCATGTCCTAGATTAATGCTATACAACTTTCCCCCTTCATTTCCTCTTTGAACCACGTCCTAGATTCATGCTATATACAACTTTTCCCACTACTTTCCCCCACTCCTTTCCTCTTTGAACCACATCCTAGATTCATGGTATACATGCAGCTAGAGCAATGCATGTGGAGTAAGTAAATTATACCTTAAGGTTCTTGGGGCATGGTTCGGTGGGCGACGGGACGACGGCGAAGAAGAAGGGGTCAGAGGCCCTCCCGCGCCGCCGCTGGGTGGAAAGTGAACAGCTGCGCCGGTAGTCCCTCGCCGACGGCGACAACGTTAAGCCTCCTTCCCTTCCCGGCGGACGGATCCTGCCGGCTCTTTGAGTAGCAGTGAGGGGAGAGAGAGGCCAACGAAGTCTTTTTTAGATCTGGAGAGGGCGAGAGAGTGTGAAGAGAGCAACTACAAGCGCTGAGGCTCCAGCAGGAGAGGGCGAGAGAGTGAGCGAACAGGCTAACCAGCTACACAACCCTCCCGTTATATTCAACGAGAGGGAAATAACCTTTTATACATTCCTGCATTCGTGTGACAAGCATGCCGTGTTTTTTTGTGTGTGTGGGAGTCATTGGGATTTCAATCATAATCGTGTCATGTAGCTTTGGTGGTAAGACTATCCACAGTGGTGCAGAAATAATGCAGCCTTAGTCACCTTACCTCTCTCCACGTAGTACGTTGGGTCCCACCAGTCAGAGGGTGAAACAAACAAATTAATAAGAAAAATTAAAAGCGCCAGCGGTTTATCTTACCTCGCACATCTCGCTACTGCTCGGGAACACTGTCCAATTGATCCCTCTGTTCGCTCACGTACTATTTTAAGTGAATCCTTATTATAACATGCACACAAATTTTGGCCACTTGTATTCGACTTAAGTCAGTGTGCCACCGTATCTCGTATACTTACTACTCCGTCTGTCTAGGTGTAATAAGTCACGTTAGAAGGTGCAACGGGACCAAGGTGCGTGCGTGTGCATGTGTGTGTGTGTGTGTGTGTGTGTGTGTGTTTAACACCATGTGTGTGTTAGAGAGAGCGACAGATCGACCTACTCCTACAGAGAGATGTTGTGTAGTGTACGATTTTAGCCGCGAGAGTCGATGCATCCTCTCGTTTCCGGGCGTGTCTGGTAGGGACATGCGGACAGCTGCCACGCCCGCTCCTGTCACATCCCTAGTTATGGTATGACCTAGGCTTGCTTTGTGCATCATGTTTAAATTTCAAATGAAGTTGAAATGGGGATGTTTCAAACCCTAGCACCAAAACAAATTCAAATAGGTTCAAATTAAAAATGGAATTTCAATAAACCCGAAATGCTCTTCAAAAATGTTCATGGTCTTTGGAAAATGTTGCAACCAACAACCAGAGGTGATGCACATTTTTGCTAAACATTTTGGATTTTTGAATGAATCCATATGTATTTGAATTGGAGCTATTTAAAATAATATAAATATTTTAGAGGCTCCAAAAATGTTGGAATTTGGTGAGGGCCTCTGGTATATTATAACTAGTGGTCACAAGGAATCTCAACATTTTTACTTTTGTGCTAGTATTTATTTTAAGTCAAAACAAATGTCAGAAATAGAAAAAGAAAACAAAAAATAGAAAACACTTACTTGAGGCCTGGCTTACCTGGCACCCCAAGCCAGCCCAGCAGAGGCCCAGCCCACTGGCCTCTGCCAGTCACCACTTACCTCCCGCCAGGAGGACGCCGAGCGTGTGGCCGACGCACGCCGGCGAACGCCCGGCCACCTCCTTCTTCCCGCCGCTGCCTCGACACCCAGGACGACGCCATGCAGTCTCCTCGACCCCCCTCTCACTCCCTCTCGCTCCTCCCCCTCCTCTGTCCTCTCCCCGCAGCACACCCGAGCGCACTCGTCGCCGCCGCTTGCTGCCACCACGGCCACCGTCCACCACTCGCCTCGCTGACGCGTCCGGAAGAACCGCAACACCGTCCACGTCCCCTCCGCCGATTCACGCCTCGCAGGAGGCCCTGCTTCATCGTCTTCACGGTCATCTTCAACCTCGGGCACCCGAGCCCCTCGCCGTCGATTCGCGCCGTCAAGGACGTCCTCGAGCTCACTGACCTACTCCGCCGCCTTCCTGTGAGCTCCTGCTCCCAACCCCTCTCTCCCCGCCGTCGAATCCCTCCTCTAGCCCCCTGGCCACCGCAGCTGAAGCTCGCCGCCGCCGTGCCTCGTCGCCGTCGTGGCTACAGATGCCGTAGCTTGCCCCTGAGCACGTCATCGTGCTCGTGCTGCTCCCAGGAGACGAACGCACCTGCTAGCTCACCTTCCCATGTACCATAGCGAGTAGCCGATCCTGACCAAGCTCCGGCTGCCGCCAGGAGCTCGCTTCTGGCGAATTCCGGCCATCCGGCGCCCTCCCGTTGGTCTCCCCGGATGCGCACGGGCACGGGCTTCCTTCTGGTGCCCCTGACGGGTCGACCCGTGGCCTCTGGCGAGTTCCGAGCGGGCTTTGCCGTGGCTCGAGGTCGTCGCCGGCCGAACTCCGGTGAGGCCGACGTGGCTGTCATTAGCACTAATCCCATAGCCTAATCCCCCCTGAGACTGACCAGTGGGCCCCAGGGCTTAGTCAAAGCTAATCAGCCCAGGTTTGACTCAGGGTTAACCCCAGTGTCACTGACGTGTGGCCCCCACACGTCAAGTTTGACCTGGTCAGCCCTGCTGATGCCTCTGTGACGTCACGCTGACGCATTAATTGATTTTCTGGATTTTAAATAATTCAGAGAATTTCGAAAAATATTTAAAACTTCTAAAATTCATAATAATTAAACCGTAGCTCAGAATGAAATAAATTATATATGAAAAATCATCAGAAAAATGCAAGGAATCCATTTATGCCAGTTTCATGCATGAAAAACCAACTTATACTTGCTGTATAAGTGAAAACGTAATAATGGCATGTTATATACGTAATTTGGGGTTTGCATATGAACCCTTGGTTCGTATGGACTTCAACCAAATTGATGCTAGATGCATTAGGGCAAATCATAGCATCTTTGAAATGTCATCTTCATGCATCATATTGTTGCATATGGTTGTTTATTCATTGCCGGCACCGTCCCTCCTCGATAGGTTTTACTCCGGAAGGTGTCCCGAGTACCTGTCTGAGGAGCAGTGCTTCTTCGTGGATCTATCAAGCAAGCAACCCCCCTTGAGCATCTCGATAAATCCCACTCTCTCGCTCCTGCTCCTTTTACTGCATTAGGACAACAACGATTCAAACTGCTACTTTCTACTGCGGTAGCTGAACCCATTCCTCTGCATGACCTGTCATTGCCATAGTAAATAGTTGAAACCCACTAGCATGAGTAGGAGTTGCTTGAGCCTTGATGTGCCTGCTCATCCATGCTTGTTTTCTTTATGCCAGCTATGCTTAGATTTGTGTCAGGTCTGATTCATCGGGAATGAATCGGAGTGGTGAACATGTTCTACCGATAAAGGCTAAGTGTGTGAACACGTTTTGGTAAAGGTAGCGATGAGAGGCCATGTAGGAGTACATGGTGGGTTGTCTGATTGGAACCGTCCTTAAGCACTGAGTTTTGTGTATGTTATCCAAGTCCAGTTACTACCACACATTGGGTTCCGGTTATCCGGCCCCTCTCGACTTATTAATCCACTCGATCTCTGTCCAGGAGTTGCAACTAGTTTCTGGCGTTTGTAGGTAGTGCTACTTGTCTACCAGGTGGTGTCCGACGGGACGGGCCTGGGACAGACTAGGCACCGTGGCACGGTGTACCAAGTGGCTCTCGGATGGTGGGCTTGGGAACCCTGCACACATCGTTTGGGGCCGTGAGTGACACCCCGGCCGGATCTCCTTGCGGATGGAACCCGAATAGGCGATAAACCTGGACGAGAGACTTGTGTGGTTAGTCAGGTCATGGCCGACACCCTCGCCCGGCTTCCGCTTGAAGGTTGCCGAGGTACATGACGTGTACAGGGCTATAAGTGGCGAGAGCGTGTGTGAAGAAGTACACCCCTGTAGGGTTAACATTATCTATTCGAATAGTTGTTTTCCTCAGATATGGAAACTTGGAGGACTTATGTAGTACATAGACAACTTGAAGTGGATACTCTAAAATACGCAAGATAAGTGTGAGTGCTATGGATGGCCTTCTCGTAGGGAGACAGGGACAGATCCATAGTGGAGTATTGATATGGTGAATATGCGGACTCGTGTGCGTCTTTTCACCTCAAAGAAGTTTCTGATACTCATAGTATAGGTTAGCCACTGAGTCAAAGCTTGGTTGCTGCTGTTAAAACTCCACCACCCCCTTTGTTGATAATCTTGCATATGTAGATAGTTCTGATGTAAGACTTGCTGAGTACCTTTGTACTCACGTTTGCTTATTTATGTTTTGCAGTTGGTTACGCTAGTGACTTCGATGAGTAGCGTGTTTAGTCAGGCTTCTTAGTCTTTTCCTTTTGTAGTTTTCTGTACTCAGACATGTAATGCCTCCGTTGCTTGTATGCTCTGAATGATGGGTCATGAGACCCCTGTTTGTATTGAATGCTATGTGGCTCGTCTGGACCTTTATCTATATGAGTTTGAGTTATGTTGTGATGCCATGTTGTACAGCACATACTTGCATGTTATGCGTACGTGTAACGTGTATTTCTATGTGTGGGATCCGACAACCTAGTTGTTTACCTCTGGTAGCCTCTATTATGGGGAAATGTAGTCTTGTGCTTCCATGAGCCATAGTAGTCCGCTACATCCCGGTTCACCAGAGTCCTGCTAGCCCAGCACTACTGCTCCGAAACACTTGACTGGCCGGCATGTGATTCACTTTGTTCCTGTGTCTGTCCCTTCTGGGAAATGTCATGCGGTGACATCCGGAGTCCTGCCTAGCCTGCTACAGCCCGGGTTCCCGGAGTCCTGTTAGCCCAGTGCTACAGCCCGGATTCATACGCTGTTGACCGACATGCTCGAGGTTGATTCATGTATGCCTGTCCCTGTAAGTTAGTGCTACTTTGGGTTCACGACTAGTCATGTCGGCCCGGGTTCTCTGTCATATGGATGCTAGCGAAACTATCATATACGTGAGCCAAAAGGCGCAAATGGTCCCGGGCCAGGTAAGGTGGCACCCGTGGGAATACCATGCGTGAGGCCGCAAAGTGATATGAAGTGTTACATGCTAGATCGGTGTGACTTAGGATCGGGGTCCCGACAGCTCCTGACCAGCCTGGCCCACCCAAAGCCCCTCCATCGCCCGCGCGCTTCCCGCCCGAAACGGTCAGCGCCGCTCCAAAGAATCGGTGCCGCATTCATGCCCGGGCAGAGCGGACGCGACCTCTCACTGGCGCAAGAGTGATGGTTGCTTCGTCCGTCCAACTTACTGCTGGGTCTATGTGATTTGACGGCTCATTGGTCTTTATTACTGAGGTGCTAGGATTGTTGGATGTCCCACGCTTTCAGCGAAAGGAGGTATACTACTACTACTAGATTACAATTTTCTCCATTCTTACAACGGAGGCGTGCAAGAGCAGTGAAAACACCCAGGCTCAGTGATTACATGGCCCACCTCACACTACTATCACCGTGCGATACCTAACTCTTTACATAGTACTCCCTCCGTTCCTAAATATTACTAGATGAGTCCCCGCGCGTTGGCGCGGAACAGCGGTATATCTCTCTGTGCAAAATTATCGATTTCATAGAACAAAAAACTCTATAACCGCATGACAAATGTGGTAGCCAAACTAAATAAACTCCCATCATCATTTAGATCATCCCACGTAAGGAAAAAAGATCAGCCAACTCCTGAACTCCTACTGCATAATGGGATTATATTTTTCTTTTTGACATGTTAATGGGACTTAAAAGCTCACTTACATGCATGCTACCGGTGCATGCTTGCATGCAGACATGTTGATGTGATTTAAAACCCACTCACATGCATGTGGCACAGTATTTCTGCATGCTTGCATGTGGCTTAGTGCGGAGCCACTCAACGTCAAGATCAGACGGCTATTATGGACTGATCTACTTCATCTAACGGCTACATCAATTTTGATGACGTGGCTCAAGGAGAGGATAGAGAATTCCTAGTAGTGGGGGCTAGCTATTACTAGTAGATATAAGTCTTTGTAGAGATTCCACTACATACGGAACAAAATGAATGAATGCACACTTAAAATGCATCTATATACATCCGCATGTGGTTCATGGTGAAATCTCTACAAAGACTTATATTTAGGAACGGAGGAAGTACTAGTATAGTACGTACTGTAATTTATCAGCGAGATAAATTTGTACAATGCTATGAAGCTTCCAGCTTCTGTTACATGTATCTTGCGTCCAAGGTTGCCCGTTGCAACATTTCATCAAATACAAAGGAGACTAACATGCATGCTATTGCATCTCAATGATTGACAGATCATAGCAAATATGTACACCCTCCGTTCCAAAATAAGTTTCTCAACTTTGTGCAAACTTTAGTACAAAGTTGTACTACTACTAAAGTTGACACTTATTTTGGAACAGAGGCAGTAAAGAAAAAACGATCCATGCAGTCCCTAGCCCTTGAACCGTGAACCCTGACCAGGCTTCAATTTGTTGGCAACGTTCGAGCTTCCTAATAAATGAAGTTTGCAACCTTTTGACCATCGGATCATTTTGTGCAGTTTCACCAAAATCGAGATGAGCATCCCTGTGGCAATGAAATTGAACAAGCGTGATTAGAATAAGATTACTGGAACTAGTTGATGAGACATAAACTCATCACAAATACAGTACGTAGAAGCCAGTAGAGGTATGTGCGGGGCAAAGAAGTAGAGAAATATCCATAGGAGTGATGTGGGCAGCTGGAGCAGTGGTGCAAGTCGGCTGTAAAGGGAGTTGTACCCGAGGGATGTAGCTCAACCTTGAGGAGGGCGGCGGGAGGCGGCAACTGCCCACGTCGCGGAAATGAGCAAGGGACGAAGGCAACCTCACCGGCTTTGTGAGACAGAACGTCGGGGACCCCTGATCGGGACGTGCCGACAGTGGGTTTTCACCGTTGGCGACGGCCACCGCATCTACACTAAGCATCCACCCCTTCCCCAAGCGGACGTGATCCACCGAGATGTTAGAGATGTGGCCACAATCATTTTGTGCAAGAGAGTGTGAAGAGAGCAACCCCAGCGAGCAACCGTGTAGGCTGGCCTGTCCTGACTATGTACTCCTTTTCCCTCCATATGAACCTATCATATTGCGTACGTGCCACTGAAGAAAAAAACTTTATTTATAAATGACGCGGCACCTACTACTCGTTCTCCTATAACCTTGCGCTTGGCATCTCCAAAATATTGACCTTGCGATTGGCTCTTCGCCTCTTTGGGAAGTCGAGCAATAATGGTAGTGCAGTATATATCGTTCTGGTTATATGAGACCGAATGAATTGCTGCATGTCCACCACGTGGGCGAGGGTCGAGGGGCGAGGGAGAGTGTCACATACGGAGCAAAATGAGTGAATCTACACTCTAAAATACGTCTATATACATCAGTGTTTGGAGTATGTACTAGTAGTTCATATTGAAATCTACTAAAGGACATATATATTCCAAACAATATGATATAATCTCTATAACCAATGTAGTAGGGATGAGGAGTAAACCTAGGGAGTAGTAAATTTTCTCCTCGTCCTGCGAGCCACCACGCGCATGGGCGAGGGAGCGGGCGTAAGGCGTAGTAAGCAAGCTTCACCTCATCCTACGAGCCACCGCGCCTGTGGGCGGGGGAGAGGGCATACTAAGCAAGCTTCTCCTCGTTCTGCGAGTTGACGGGACACATCAAAAGTACTCCAGTGTATAGAGCCTTGCCTCTAAGGTAGGCCCCACATGGTTTGCCTCTTTTTTTAACATAACACGTCAAGTCGCAATTTGTTTATTCACCCGTGGTAGACGATCCTCCCTCCACCAAGTGGACAACCAGCACACGTGCCAAATTACCACGTGGGCTTCCTTTTTTGTACAGAAATGAGCTCCACCGTGTACCCGCACGGGTGTGGTTGGGAAAGAGACGGGAGTACATGCGCCGTGCATGCACCTCTTCTCTTCATGCACGTTCCCCACCTACGTGGGTGTGTGTGAGAGATACAAACCGCGTTCATGAGTGTTTTTTGTTTTGGGGTGGGGGTGGGGTGGGGGGTTGATTTCGTGAATTATTTATGGGAATATGTGTCGATGACATCTCAATCAAATTTTTGCATGCAATGTGTGTGAAATGGAGAGATATCCATATCATACATAGAGGGTCGGTCAATCCACGAGAAGAGAGGGAGGGGTCATAGCTATCGATAGAGTCGAAGAGAGGATCAAGTGGGTGGGTGCGAGATCGATGAAGAGAGCCATCGAAATTGTGTGTGTGTACAAGTCAAAGATATAGGGCGACTGGCCTACCGGAACGTTAGAGGGCACACGCCAAGTTTGTGTGTGGCAGGGAGACATGACTAGAGCGCTCGATGTATC
>NC_041384.1:25769982-25772787 GCF_002162155.2 Triticum dicoccoides
GTGGGAGGGGTAGGCAGAGGCCTAACTATAGAGGTAGAACGATTCGTATATGTGTTGAGAAGGAGAAACCCAGCTATGTCTTGAGGGAGATCGGTCGACATCCATACATAAATGAAGGACGGGAAATATGATGGGAGAGAGATAGAGGAGAGAGAGAGGGAGGGAGAGGGGTAGAGTGCTAGATGGGTGATGGAGTTGCTTCTCGAAGATGGTGGGAGAGGCCTACTAGACAAACTGAGGGTGGAGCTGCAATGTTATCAATAAGAGTGGGGATGTGTTTCTGCGTGTGCCTGTGCGTGATAGATCTGTCGGGACGCATCCATGGATGATGAAGGGGAACCATGTGTTTGGTAAGCAAACCTAACTAGATCGGTAGATCAATTGTTGTTTGTCGGAGGAAGGGAGAGACACAACTAATGAGGTAGATCGATTGACATGTGGGTAAAAACGAGTTATAAGGACCTAGCTAGCTATATGTATAGCGAGAGATCGGTCGGTGTACGTCCATTTGTTAGAGGCTAATAAGGCCCAGCGAGACGGATAGACAGGGAGAATGGAGCTAGGAGGTGGTGCGAGAGGCCCAACTACTAGCTAGATAGGGGGAGGAGTGTGCGGTTGTGAGAGAGCGATGAAAAGAGGGGCGAGAGTTTACATGTGTGTGTGACCGTATGAGAGACTCGAGGCAAGGACACATAAAGGAGGAGATTGAAGGTGTGTTTGTATGTTGTAGGCAGGCATCGCTAGAGAGGTTTATCGATCGGTGTGTGTCGGAAAGGAGTTGTGGAGACTCTGGGAGAACGACCTAAAGAAAAAAAAATGAATGTGCCCAGTGCATAGAATGCCGAGGGAGGGGGAGGGCGAGGAGGGCATGTGCATGCACGATAGAAAGTTAGTGGTATAGCTACAAAGGTTAGAGGATTGTGTGGGTGTAAGAGACTAACAAAGATCATAATTTGATATGAAAGCAGATTCATATATTTGAATAGGAGATCATAGAGTTTTAAACATTGCATGCATGAATATAGCGGTGATACACGTGTTGTGCACATGTTATACCATAATGTGATAATGCATGGTGTTTGCAACTCACAGCTAAATGCCGAACAATCTAAACCATACTATACATCAAACAATCTCACATTTTATTTGAATTTTTGATAATGTGTGGCGTTTGCAGCTTACAACTAAATATCGAACAATCTAAACAATACTATATATCGAACATTCTCACATTTCATTTGAATTTGTGTTAATGTGTGGTGTTTGCAACTCACATCTAAATACTTGTAGGCGTATGGGGTGGGGCACCATACATAATGTGATAAACACATTATACGTATGAGACATGGTTTAGATTATGAAAATCTAGCTAGAGCTAGAAATGTAATGTGATTTGAAATCAAAATAAAGTGGATTCAAGAAATCTAGTTTGAGTTCATATAGTACACATAGTTCATATGTAACTCGAGACTAATCATGTGGTGTGCTGTGAAGATAATACACAAATGATGGTTTAACTTGACAATAATGATGATTGTAGATCTTATTAAAACAAAGAAACAAATTCAAATGCTTTGACTTCACAACAATCATTACTGTAGATCTTATTCAAATAGGGAAACGAATTCAAATTTAGTTCATATTGAAGCGGTAGTATATACGTTTGGAATGCACTAAAACGTTCATTTGAGTAGTAGGTCGCATGCATTATACACGTAGCAAAATATTTTAATTGAACATAACATGAATTCAAAGTTTTGAATGACATTTGTAGGGCGCATTGATTTGGTACAGTACACGTTAGGCTTGTCCGGAAATTTCAACCCGCGCCTTGTTAGCCCAAAATTACAACGCGCGCGAAAACTCCCACCTCCTGTGAAATCCCGACACGTGAAATGCCCGTGGTACCCCTGAACCGAAAGAACTGCCTCAAATCGGTGGGGGTACTTTCGTAACTTACCCCACATTTCGGACAACCGCATATCTAAGCCATGGTTCCCCACTGCCATCCCATCCGCCCACCCATTCATACACCGAGGCCGCGAAAACCCGCGACAAAACCCCACACCCTGCTCCGTCCGCCACCCAGCCGGAGCCTCTTCCCCGATGACGTCGTCCACAGCAACACCTCGACGTCCCTCATCCACCGTACCGGATGATGATCCGTTGTCGATCTCATTGTCCCGCCGGTTCAGCCACACCGTCCTCCACCTCCAAGGAGCCGCCCCGATGTTCCCCTCGTCTTTCACGCCACCTCCATTCCCACACCGCCATCTTCACCTGCACCACCAGAAGAGCATCATCATCACCGTTTCCTCGGATGAAGCTGCGGCCTAATCGGCGCCACCAAAGAGGTTGTACACTAATCACCACATTTTCTTCTTGATTTGATCTCAAGGTGCTGCCGGCGCTCGGTCCCGAGCCGACATGGCGCGGCTCCATCCACGGCGGCGTCGCCGGCCACTTCCTCCTTGGTGTTGCTCCCTCGGCGGTGAAGTTCACATCAGTAGGACCTTCTGCTGCTTTAGCTCTCGCTCGCGTTGCTGCTCTACTCTTGCTCTCGGTCCCCTGCCTGGTCTGCTCTTGCTATTGCTCTTGCTCGCGCTGCTGCTCTCGCTCTTGCTCTTTCTTGTGATGCTGCTCTGATTTAGCTACACTTCACTCCGATGCCACCGGGTGAAGGAAGAACCAGCCGCAGCGAGGAGGGGGGCTCCCCAGAGAGGTACCCCACTATCTATCTTAGGGTTCAGGATGGGGGCGGTGGTCGCCGGCGGTGGCAGGGATTTGGCGGGGCGGTGGCGTGGG
>NC_041384.1:25773188-25792655 GCF_002162155.2 Triticum dicoccoides
AGGGATGGCCGGGGCGGCGGCGGACCGGCGGTGGGGAGTGTTTTTGGGGCGGGCGGGGCGGTGCACCGCCGGCCGCGGGGGGCTGCTGTTGGGCCAGCTCAGGGGGGTGGAGGTTGAAGATGAACCGCAGGCCCTTGATTTCATATCCAAAGGGTGCAAAATCGACTGACCAGAGATGAAAAAGTCAGTCGACCGGCGTGTAGCCTCACCTTGCTAGTGCGTCCAGTTTCGACAGCAAAATTCAGTTTCGACAGCAAAATTCAGTTTTGACAGTTAAGTTCAGTTTTGACAGTTAAGTTCAGTTTCGACAGTTAAATTCAGTTTTGACAGTTAAGTTCAGAGATGAGCGGCTGATGTATTTTACATCTAGCACTTTGTGGTTATGTATTTTACGTCATGTATTGGAGATGCTATTAGAATTCCACTCAGGATAACGTTGTTCGTTGTCTCTCTTGTCCTGCTTCAGCCTCGGTGTCGTACAACTCACCGGAGATGCTCCAACTACGAAACCCTCCATCACAGTGGAGCAGTACCTCGGGCTCCATCTCCAGACGCCTAAGATCTTCTTCCCCTCCTCCGACAGCCAAGTCAGCCGGAGCATCCTCACCGGCCAACCCAATCACGCTGAGATCGACATGGCTTCGCCAAAGAGGTTGTACACTTGTTGCATCTCTTTTTTACTCTACATGTTATATATATTATCCACTGAGCACATGGATTTTTTCCTTTAGTGTCTCCTTGAAAGAAAAAACGTAGGAATTTTAATTTTCACTTGTCCTCCTTTTCAAATTCCTATTCATGAAGCACAAGACTAAGAGATAGTAGCATAATAGCATTATAACCGTACATATTCTTGTGGTTTGACTTAATCTCACCATGCTTCTTTGCATCATGTGATCTTCCAATTGTTGTGAATCAAACACCCAGATTGGCAGAAATCCTGTGTTTTTAAATTCTCTGTTTTGCACGTGCATTCCTATCCTATTCCTGTCTATTTCCTATCCCTGCATTGTTGTAATCCTCCAATTCAAATGAGCCCTTACAGAATTACATCTCTTACAGATAGTTGTCAAAGAAAACCTTGCGTGGTTTGTCCCACTCCTGCTGTGCCGTCGTCCACCCCAGCTCAGCTGCTCCAACGACAGAAGGGTCCAGGACAGCAGGGATCCGGCCTCCAGACTGTCTTTCGCTGCCTTAGATCTTCTTCCCCGCCGCTGGCAGCCATGAAAATTGCACTACCATCATCAACCGAGCAGATGATCTCGAGGACTACACGGGTCCGCAAGAGAGGTCGCACTCTTTCGTGTCTGCTTACGTTATGCATCGCTTAATATTACATGCTACTTTATCGTCCTGTTCACCGACTAGACTCTGAGTCAGCTCCAAACTAATGGTCAAACTTGAGTTTTTAAATGTTTGTGGGGTACATATCGGGGCCGCTATCAATAGTATCTATCTACTATCTGGTTAATCTCTGGTCTCTACTATGAGTTTCATGTTGGGTGGGAAACAAACAGTAAAGAAGCCATTATCTGTATTTTTTAACTGAAGCCATTATCTGCGTGCTATTATTGGTTTTGGGTCTATCCACAGGTTGCTACCATCACTCTGGATTTCTACATGCACTCCTTACATAATCTCACTATGTTTTATTCCTATGCATGACAGTTATTGTAAACAATGGAACTGAACATGTAGAGCAAAAGAGACGAGCCTTGTGTGGCAATAAAATTTCATGTAGACGTCGCTCCATGTTAGGCGCAAAGGCAGCCCCCCTCCACACATTTTGGATTGTAATCGAGAGGAAGATATCTCTTTTGAGGGGGATTCAGAAGGAGAAGACAACTCATATTTACCCCCTGAGGTCTTCGCTCTAACTTGGCATGCTGATGTTGGTTATATCATGCATATGGTGTCTTGCATTGCTTACTTTATACATCAAATATGTCATCTGCTTAGTTTAGACATCCTTTGTGCGAATGCCATCTGTTTAGTTTATTCATCGTTTATGTGAATTATGCAACACCATCTTGTTTAGCCAGGCATCATATATGTGAATTTTGCAATGTCATCCTGCTTAGCCAGTCATCTTATATGTAAATTATATCAGGCCATCCTTTCTTTTCATTACATATTACATTTGTCAACAATGTTATTACATTCAACTGCTCTTCGTGTGCATCAGCCATTTGACACGGTGATGGCAAATTCTGGAGTGAAAACAAGGTCTTCAGAGCAGACTATGCTATCTGACGAAGCGCATATCTCGCTGGTTACAGATAGCTCCTCAGAGGAGGATTCAGAGATAGATGACCAATCCTATCCCCCCCCCGAGGTGTATGCTCTAACTTGGCAGGGTTATGTTGCTCATATCGTGCGTATGGTGTCTCGCATTGCTATGTCATTTGATTAGTTTAGACATGCTTTGTGTGAATGCCACCTGTTCAGTGTCTAATTACCATATATGTGAATTATGCATTGCCATCTTGTTGCAAGACATTGTATATGTGAATTATACATTGCCATCTTGTTGCAAGACATTATATATGTGAATTATGCAATGCCATGCTGTTTAGCCAATCATCATGTATGTGAATTATATCATGCTATCATTTTTTTGTATTATGTGTTCCATTTGGCGACAATGTTTGTATATTCAACTACTCTTCCTGTGCATCAGCCTTCTGAAGCGGTGATGGAAGTATCTGGAATGAAAACAAGGTATTCAGAGCAGACAATGCTACCTGCTGAAGCAGACGTCTTGCTGGTTACAGAGAGCTCCTCAGAGGAGGATTCAGAGACTGATGACCAGTCCTATTTTCCTCCTGAGGTCTATGCTCAAACTTGGCAGGGTTATATTACCCATGTCATGCATGTTGTCTTGCATTGCTTAGTTTTTACATCATATATGGATTGCCATCTGCTTACTTGCTTACTATATAAATCATATATTTGAATTATATCATGCCATCATGTTTACATAGTACATACACATCATCTATCTGAATTATGGCATGGCAACCCATTTAATAAAGACATCATATAGTTATATCATCTCATCCTGTTTAGTGTTTACAGTCATTATATTTTGAATTATGGCATTCTATCCGTGAATGTATGTGAATTATGGCATGCCAACCTATTTAATAAACACATTATATAGTTATGTCATGTCATCCTGTTTACATAGTCTCATATTTTGAACTATGTCTTTCCATGTTTTTTAGTTAGCCATCATAATGTGAAATTGTGTCATGCTATCCTGTTTAGTTAGCCATCATATATGTGAAATTGTGTCATGCTATCCTGTTTGGTTAGACAACATAAATATGAATTATTTCATGCCCTCTTTTATTCCCCACTATCCATTGCACCTGTCTATCATACAATGTCTATACTTTCAATTACTTTTCTTGTTTATCAGCCATTTGAATTGGAGAGCATGATGGCAGTATCTAAGGGAGTAACAACATGGTCTTCAGAAAAGATAGCGCTACCAGTTGATGCAGATAGAACCACGATTGTACTTGCCCAAGGACCAGATCCACCACACATAACCCAGACTCTCGCAGATTGTACCCCTACCTAGTTGGACAGAGAACCAGCTACACCCCTTCTAACCCCAACCCCTGCAGATAGTAACCCAGTTCCAGTTGACACAGCACCGTATCCACCACAGGGCACCCAAACACGAGCCGTTAGTAAGGGAACTGCAGTGCCCAAAGCACGAGGACCACCACTCCGAATCCCAACTCAACGCTTAAAGGAGAAGAAGATTTGTTCTCAGATCAGGTTCTGTAGCTATGGTTCATACTCCTTTGCTCTTGCATGACTGTATTTACTCATACCAACTTTTTCAAATTTGAAGGATGGAATTGAAACTCCAATGGCGCAACAGGTATGTTTTAAACCTGTTTCTTTATCTAGTTTGCTGTTGTAACCTGCTCTATGTTGATTTCAGTTTCAATTGAATAAACATTTATGTTCTCATGTCATGCACATTACAAGTGTTGCTATTGCTCTATAGTTACCCACACTTATATTCTGTCTATTCTGCTTTGTCTTGAACAAATATTATTTGAACTGTGTCTCTATCTTGATTTGGCAACAAAAACTAGAATGGTATAGACCATAAAGTGACCATGGTACATAGATTTATGTTTGTTTCATGTTGTTATCCTGTCCACTTTACTACTGAACTCATTTACCAAAATGAGTTTCATATACAACATGGTAAACATGTGAGATGTCTGCTTGTTTCTCTTTTAGAATGCGGACAAAATATTGGAGAACAGTACCGCGTTATCCAATGGTAAAGGAAGTAATGCAGATAAGGTTCAAGATATTGAGACATCCCTGTTGGTCTCCAAGAAAGCTGATAAAAACTATCTTGACGATAGTGAGGGAACCCAAAAGTCCTGTCTTGATGTAGTGTTCGAGTTACTGGCCACTACTGCTGGCACAAGCTCTTCGAACTCGCTGCCTGAATTAGTTCGTCTTCTTGAGTCTCAACTTCAAGTTGAAAGACATCAATCAGATGTGCTGCGACAGGAAGCTGAAGGACTGAGGAAGTCCCTGCAGAATTCAGATGCATATTTTCTGGTGCAACAACAAGCGCTGAAGGATTTAAGCGCCAAACAAGAGAAAGTTAATAAGCTTGCTAAGCATCTTGCCAGCATTATGTGTAGCCAGGATATTGTTTCTTGAGATCTTCTGAAGTGGTTTCAGTTCTGGATTTGTTTTGCTACGGCATTTATTTGCGCTGGTCGCCAACTTTGACAACCAGTGTATATGATATGCTGCTTTGTTCCCTATATTTGCACTGGTGGCGAACTTTGATGCCCAGTGGATGTAATATGTGTAATAGCCGTGATAGCCTAGCATTAGTTGCTTGCTTATTTATTTCCTTGTTCTCTTGTTTATTTTTTTTCTTGTATTCATTGCAGTTCTTTTTCCGCGGTTAGCTAGTGGCTGCAATAACCTATTTTTTAAAACTAGGCCACAATAACCACGGGCTAATATTTACTGTAGTGACACTGGGCCTCCTACTGGCCGTAGAAATAGTGGGCCTTCTACGGGCCGTAGAAATAATGGGCCTACTACGGGCCGTAGAAACAATGGGCCTTTTGCGGGCCGTATAATCGATTGGCCAAACATGGGCCAAATAGACCGCATTATGGCCATAAACGGGCTAGAGTTGGAATCGTCCGTTCATGGGCCGACCATAATGGGCCATCGTTAATAGGCCGTATTTGATGACGCTATGAAATCGGCCCAATGTATTAACGGACCACAAACGGGCCGACTGTAACCACGGGCTGAATTTGGCCCACAAGCAGAAAAAGACAGTAACGGGCCGTAAGTAAATGAATGCTGGAAATGAGCCCAAGAGTAAATGGCTCTGAGAAGGCCGAAAGATAACATGGGCTGGAAACGGCCCAACGGAATAATGGGCCATTAATGGGTATAAAGTGATACACTGTTCATTACGGTCCAATTTCACCGCGGGCCGTTAATGGGTGTAAAGTGATACACTATTCATTATAGCCCAGTTTCACCACGGGCCGTTAGTAGGCCAAGAGTTACATAGGGCCTCATATGGGCCGAAAGACGTCATGGGTCATACATGGACCAGAAGTGAAAACAGGCTGGAATCATATTGGATGGCCCAGATGACGCTACTGGGCCTAATTCGGATAGGCTGTAACAGGCCTTGGGTTAGTGGGCTGTAAATGGGCTATATTCGAACAGGCCGTTAACTGGCTTTCCATGGGCCGGCCCGCCAGCTTTTGACCAAGTCAAACGGGCCGGCCTTTTCACAGGAATGGGCCACTGTTGGGCCTTGCCACGTGTCGACGTATCATAGGCACCTCCGTCCAATGAGTGGTTGACATCTGTCCCAATGATGAGCCGACACGTGTTTCCTCCAGCCAATGATGATTTTACACGTGGAAAATCCCCATTGGTCGGGGTTGTTAATGGGTTATCGGATCCAAAACCCGATCCGATAGCTTAACGGCGTTCCGTTACGGTGGATGCCACGTGTCGGTCACCCTTGACGAAAGCACTCCTATGACGCGTGATTTATCGTCATGGAAGTGGACACTTCCCTGATGATAATTTTGGGGCTGACTCTCCGGGCTGTTGAGCTATATGATTTAAATCGTCTGTATCCGGTGGTTGGACATTGACCCCTTGAAAAATTGCCCGAAAAGCGTCTTCGAGCTCTTCCCAACTTCCAATGGAGTTTTCGGGGAGGCTTTTAAGCCAGTGCCGAGCTGGCCCTTTGAGCTTGAGGGGTAAGTACTTGATGGCATGGAGATCGTCTCCTCGAGCCATGTGGATATGGAGGATGTAGTCCTCAATCCAGACCCCAGGGTCTGTCGTTCCGTCGTACGCCTCTATGTTTATGGGTTTGAATCCCTCTGGAAATGCATGGTCCAGCACCTCATTGGTGAAACATAGGGGGTGCACGACACCCCTATATTTGGGTGTACCGTGGTGTTCGGATTTTTGTTGTGTTGCATTGCGTGCTGGAGCGCGCTTGCTTGGTCCGTAGATGGATCTGCTTGCGCTGTCCTTTCGATGCGAGCCCTCGCGTGGATCGCGTACTGGCTTGTGTGCGGCGTCGTTTGCCACTCTATGTCGGCCATGAGGTTGTCTATCCGACCGGATGGCTATTTTGTTTTTGATTGCGGCGGATCTAAGGCCTCATCATCGAATTCAGATAGCAGCTTTCGCTTCGGGTAGCTCTTTGTGTGGCGACTACCGCCATATTTTGCTGCAGTGTTGAGTACTTCACTCCATCTAATTCTGCGTGGGTCTTGTGCAACCCTGAGCCTTTGCTTTTGCTTTTTCAGACTCCTCGCAGTGGCAACCAGCCTTTGATGGGTATTCTGTTGCTCCGGGTGCCTGTCCGGTGTGATGTCATCCGGACTATTATCCTCGCCGGAGTCGGGTTGTTTGGTTTGATTCTCCGTGTTGCCGTGGTCGGACGGTGGTTCAATGCCATGTTTGTCGTCCACTGGCTCACCCTGCTCTATCGCTTGGTCTATATGATTGTTATTTCTGCCGATGCGGGATTTGGAGCGGCGCTTCCGCCGCCGCTTTGACTGCTTCTCGGGGGAACGATCCTTCGCTGCGTCCTTCCGTTCCTCGTCGTCGTTTTCTTTCGGTGTGTCCACCATGTATACATCATATGATGAAGTGGGCGTCCAGTGCCCTGTGGGCAGTGGCTCCTGTTCGTCTCCTGCATCGTCGTCCATACCGTCGATGTCTTCGGAGTCGAAGTCGAGCATGTCGGTCAAATTGTCGACACTGGCTACTAAGTGGGTGGTGGGTGGGCGGTGAATTTCTTCGTCATCCGCATCCCAATCCTGCCGGACATAGTTCGGCCAGGACTCTCCTGACAAGGAGAGAGACTTTAATGAATTCAGTATGTCGCCGAAGGGCGAGTGCTGAAAGATATCCGCGGAGGCGAACTCCATGATCGGCGCCCATTTGGATTCGATAGGCACGGGCGGTTCAGAGTCCGTGGCCAGGGACGAGTCCGGTAGTTCGGCGTCATGGCTCCCATGAAGGGAAAGGTCGATACTCGGCTCGATCACCGCTGAGAATAAGGCCTCCGTGGCGGGGTCTATCCACCCATTCATGGATGGCGCAATTGGCTCCGAATTGAGGGTCGGAGTGGTTGCCGGTGCGATCTCCCGAACACTGTCCGATGGTAGAGCTAAATCATGCTCATCATGACCGTGTGGCGCACTCGGCAGGGGCTCGAATCCGTCGAAGATCAAGTCTCCGCGGATATCGGCCGTGTAGTTTAAGCTTCCAAACCTGACCTGGTGGCCAGGGGCGTAACTCTCGATCCGCTCTAGATGGCCAAGCGAGTTGGCCCGCAGTACGAAGCCGCTGAATACAAAGATCTGTCCGGGGAGAAAAATCTCACCCTGGACTGCATCGCTATCGATGATTGAAGGAGCCATCAAGCCTAATGATGACGACACAGAGGAACTCTCAATGAAAGCACCAATGTCGGTGTCAAAACCGGTGGATCTCGGGTAGGGGATCCCGAACTGTGCGTCTAGGCGGATGGTAACAGGAGGCAGGGGACACGATGTTTACCCAGGTTCGGGCCCTCTTGATGGAGGTAAAACCCTACGTCCTGCTTGATTGTTCTTGATGATATGAGTAGTACAAGATTTGATCTACCACGAGATCAGAGAGGCTAAACCCTAGAAGCTAGCCACTGGTATGATGATTGTATGTTGTCCTACGGACTAAAACCCTCCGGTTTATATTATCACCGGAGGGGGCTAGGGTTACACAGAGTCGGTTACAAGGAAGGAGATCTACATATCCGTATTACCAAGCTTGCCTTCCACGCCAAGGAGAGTCCCATCCGGACACGGGACGAAGTCTTCAATCTTGTATCTTCATAGTCCAACAGTCCGGCCAAAGGATATAATCTGGTTGTCCGGATACCCCCTAATCCAGGACTCCCTCAACCCGGTTTACCTCGCAAAGCTAAACTGGCCCTTGGGGGCTACACCGATGAAAACTAAATGAATACAATGATAAAGTATCGGTTTTGTTTTTACTGAGGACTTGACATATCGAGGATTAGCATGCAATTATTAAGATATTACAAAGTCCCGGTTTATGATTAAGATCATAAACCGGCCCTTGGGGCTACTTGGGTTGATGTCTATACTTTGGAATCAAGAAAGGAAAGGTGATGAAAACACCTCATAGCGTTCCTTCATCAGGTTCACCAAACCGGCTTCATAATCACGGTTTGAGTGTAGACAGTTTAAAAAACCGGAGTGGAGTTCTTCAGCGCTGGGATGGGTGTAGCTTGACAAATCAGTGCTCCATTTACCCTTCTCCATGGTAGCACGCTCTTCCTTGGCACTATGTTTGGCCAAGACTACAGGATGGCCAGGAGAGCAGTGGCCCATACCGGTAATGATAACATCATCTCCTTGGCCTCCAGTAGTTTTTACGGGTGATGGTGGAGTGTCAGTGGCTCTCACCGGACTGGAAGACCTATCGTCAGCCCGGATTGGATCTACCGGTTCACTGTCAGGTACAGCAGTGCTAGCTTCTGGTTGATTATCAATATTCAGATCTTGAGGGGGTGGTTCATCAAACGGGGCTTCTGGATTTGGACCCTCCGGTTCAGCCGTCCGTTCCGGTTCACCTGTTTGCTCCTGTTTAAGAACCACCTGGTCTTCAGACGGATTGTTCACCTGAGCTTTTTTACTGGGTCTGGCTTTGGCTCTACAAACAAAAATAAAAAGAGGTGAAAATTAAGCATAGTATTCAAGGTATGAAAATGTTCAAACAAAGGGTTTGAGTACTTAACCAGGTACAATTTTGAGAGGAGGGAGTTGGGTTGTTGTTGACTCGCCAGATGATGAGGGAGGTGTCACCTGATAATTTGAATTGGACGGATTAAGAGGTTGTCGGAAATAACCTGCTTTGGGGTAAGAATTGTCAGAAGGAGGTGAGACCTTAGATTGGTGCTTTCGAACCGGGGTGTCAGGTAAACCGGTTGAGGTGACCTTTTGGCCGCTGTGCCGAGTTGTACAGCGAGCTTCGTGCTGCTGCTTCATCCAAATAAATGTTGGATCCAAGTGAGAAAGAGGATGTGAACAGCTTACTTTCCGGATTGCTTGATGGATTTTTTGCGTTGGCAGAGAGTCTAAACCGGAGGAAAGGGCAATTACCTCTACATCGTCGGCTTGGCTGCCTTCCACGCCTTCCTGATAAACATCATTGTTAATCAGATTCATAAATAGGGAACCAAGTGAACCAAGTTCTACCTCAACGTCCGGTTCATCTGTGTCGTCATCCAATTCCATGCTGATGCGTTCAGCGGCCTTCCGCTTTGAGGTTTTCTTGATGGTTTTTGTTTTGGGGCGAGAGGGCTTTGCAACTTTCCCTGCAGGTTTCTTCTTCGAGAACGGATCATCACCCTATTTATAAACAAACAGAAGGATGTTCACAGGTTGTACAGTCTACAAGATATCAAGTGTGAAGCGGAAAGGCATTACAGCAGGCGGTTTATTTTTTGGGTAGAAGGGGTTCAAGCCGGTTTGGCGACAGACATATTCCAATTCATTCAAAATCTTCTTGACACCTTCAGTGACTTCTTCCTCAGTTAGTTGAATGTTGATGTGGCATTGGGAGTCTTCTAATTCGCCTATGTACTCATACATTAAACCGGAGCGGCGACTTAATGGCAAGATGATCCAGGATATCCAGCAACGCACAAAGTCGACGCCTGATAAACCGTTAGCCATAAAGGCTCGGAGCTTGGCGAGTTGAGGGGCATATGAGGCCCGTTCCGTAGCACTTAAACGTTGTGGCAGTGGATGAGTGTTGGAAAGCCGGTGGGCCCGGTAACCCGGCAGAGGATTCTCGTCTTCAGGGGAAGTATCCTTATAGTAGAACCATGTTTGGTTCCAATCTTTGGGGTGACTGTGCAGCTTGGCATGAGGGAATTCAACCTCTTTCCTTTTTTGAATAGAGACACCACCAAGTTCAGTGTTGGGTCCGTCTACAAATTCAGTGTGCCGGTTCAGATGAAAAAAAAATCCCGGAATAGCTCGGCAGTTGGTTCTTCTTGTAAGTACACCTCACAGAAGACTTGGAAATTGCATATATTAGACACCGAATTGGGTCCAATGTCTTGAGGATGGAGCTGGAAACTGGCAAGCACATCCCGGAAAAACTTTGACCCAGGCAGTTTGAAACCACGGCCTATATGGTCAACAAATACCACTACCTCACCCTGCTTAGGGGTAGGGGGATTCTCTGTTCCTGGAACTCGCCACCGGATCTCATTCTTCTTGGGCAAAGTACCAATCCTGACCATTCCGTTAAGCTGTTCTTCGGTAACCCAGGAAGGAGCCCAGTTGCAAGCATAAAACTGTTTGGCCATTGCAAACGAAAAGCTGAAAGGAAATACCGGTTTACAAATCATTCATGATGATACATAAGATGAGACGGAACAAAGACATACAAGTATGCAAATTGTGCAAACCCAAGGCTGATACTATAATGAATGACAATGCAATATCAGAACAAAGGAATGCACATGTTGTTAAACCAGAGTATAACAAAGGAGGTAAAAGGCTTGTCCGGTTCACCGGAGGGCTAATGGTATATGATAGATTGCTTTTACAAAGGTAAACCGCCTATGTGGTAAAGAGGATACAGATCTAAGGCAAGAATGACTAAGTAAGGTAAAAACAGATTTCATAAGGTCGCAGTGAAATTTTGGATCTACCGTAAGACAGGAAAATAAAAGGATTTAGACCTAAAAGGTTGATCTCAAAGAAGTTCACAAGGGACCAGATCCGTGTTTTATGCGCATAAAGGTTTGTTTTGGTAACAGAAGATAAGCCATTACGGGGAATACATCAGGTTTGAAGTTTTTATCCATGGACTAAGAAGAAACAAGGGAAGAACAGCGTCGGAGTCTCGATGAACTTCGACGAACGAGGAAACCCTAGATATATCTACAACAGAGAAAGGAAGGGACTTACAGTGGCTGTGGAAGCAGCGAAGGTATGCCGCGGTTCTCTGGTGCAACCAGGTTGATGCAGCGGCCAGTGGAGAGACAGAGGCGAAGCTCGGTGATGGCGGCGGCGCTCAGGGGCAGAGATGTCGCAAGGAGGAAGAAGAAGTGAAGGAGACGAAGGGGAAAAAAGGAGAAGGGTCCGTCGTCCTATTTATAAGGTGAAGCGATAATCGACAAGTGCGGGAATCGAGGAGCTCAAAATGGATAGTTAATAAGGATGTCGCCTCGATGGTTGGATATTCATTAATGAAGGGAATCTTCGGCTTCAACGAATAGATGATGTCAGGGCGGTTTACCACGGATCTAAAGGATGACATCATGGCGGTTTACCAGATCTATAAGAAGGTGACAGGGCAAGAATTTTTCTAAGTATTGAAGATTGACATGAACAAGTTCAAATCAATCTGGGGTCTAATGTTGGGGATATGATTACTAGAGGTAAACCGGCTCAGAGTGGCGGGGTTAGCTCCATGAAGATAGAAGCCCATGAAGACGTGAATATGGCGGCGCTTTACGAAGGCCCAAGGCCCAAAGGCGGGTTAAAGCATGTAGATGTAAACCGACTCTGTCATGTAACTTGTATTGTAAGTTAGAGGAATAGAGACCGAGCCGGACACATCTATGATCCGGCCTCGGGACTTTGTAAACCAGCGGGCGTCAACCTATGTATATAAAGGGACGACCCGGCCGCGGTTTGAAGAGAACAAACAACGACTCGAGAGCCAAGCAAAGCGGATTCGCTCCCTGGTCATCGAAACCCTAGCAATACCAATCACAACTAGACGTAGGCTTTCACCTTCATCGAAGGGGCCGAACTAGTATAAAATCCCTCGTGTCCCTTGTCCGATTTAACCCCTTTAAGCTAACCTGTTGTTATGGCTCCACGACTAAGTCCTTTCACGAGGACATCTGCCGTGACAAACCTACGACAGGCCCCACTCAGCATTTGTGCCTTATGGCCACGAAGTATATCACTGTCATTGTAAAGGGCTAGGATGTGTAGGTAATTTGAGGTGACAGTAAAAACCTTTTGCTCCTAACTTTTGCAATTGATAGGGGAATTATGTAGAACCCTTAGAGAGGTCATGTCCACGGGGTAACCCATAATTATCATAAGTTGTAATCCTATGGGGGAGACTATGATAGTGGCGTGCGTGGCACGAAGTCTACCTTTGAGTTGAACGTGTACTGTACCCGGCTCCGCCCAGCATAATCGTCAAATGTGGGTATCCATCCCACACTATGCCTTTGCATAGGTGCGTTAGAGACATACCAATGGGGATTCTAGAGTCCCTGGGAACGCCTTGCCCCTTTGTTCTTTCATCTGTCACTTTAGTCATTGCTTTCTGTTTACTTTCATGTTATTTATTTCCGATCGCCCATGCCCAAGGACTTCGTCAAGGCGGCCCGATCTTCCCCATGTTGTTTACCTTGGTGATCGACAAGCTTAACCCATTTATCGAGTATGCCACACAACAGGGCATCCTCCGGAGGCTCAGCGCACGCCATGCCGCGTCTAGAATCTTCATGTTCGCCGATGACGTGGTCATCTTCTACCACCCCGACACCCATGATACATCTTCATCGTATCTACTTTTCCAAACACTTTTGACCTTGTTTTGGACTCTAATTTGCATGATTTGAATGGGACTAACCCGGACTGACGCTGTTTTCAGTAGAATTGCCATGGTGTTATTTTTGTGCAGAAATAAAGGTTCTCGGAATGACCTGAAACTTCACGGAGAATATTTTTGGAATATATCTAAAATACTGACAAAAGAATCAATGTCAGGGGGCCCACACCCTGTCCACGAGGGTGGGGGCGCGCCCCAAGGGGTGGGCGCACCCCCTATCTCGTGGCCCCCCTGAGGCTCCACCGACCACAACTCCGACTCTATATATTCACGTTCGGGGAGAAAAAAATCAGAGAGAAGGATTCATCACGTTTTACGATACGGAGCCGCCGCCAAGCCCTAATCTCTCTTGGGAGGTCTGATCCGGAGTCTGTTCGGGGCTCCGGAGAGGGGAATTCGTGCCATCGTCCTCATGAACCTTCCTCCATCCCCAATTTCATGATGCTCACCGCCGTGCGTGAGTAATTCCATCATGGGCTTGCTGGACGGTGATGGGTTGGATGAGATTTATCATGTAATCGAGTTAGTTTTGTTAGGGTTTGATCCCTAGTATCCATTATGTTCTGAGATTGATGTTGCTATGACTTTGCTATGCTTAATGCTTGTCACTAGGGCCCGAGTGCCATGATTTCAGATCTGAACCTATTATGTTTTCATGAATATATGTGAGTTCTTGATCCAATTTTGCAAGTCAATAGTCACCTACTATGTGTAATGATCCGGTAACCCAGAAGTGACAATAATCGGAACCATTCCCGCTGATGACCGTAGTTTAAGGAGTTCATGTATTCACTAAGTGTTAATGCTTTGGTCCGGTACTCTATTAAAAGGAGGGCTTAATACCCCTTAGTTTCCAATAGGATCCCGCTGCCATGGGAGGGTAGGACAAAAGATGTCACGCAAGTTCTTTTCCATAAGCACATATGACTATATTCAGAAAACATGCCTACATTACATTGATGAACTGAAGCTAGTTCTGTGTCACCTATGTTATAACTGTTACATGAGGAATCACATCCGACATAATTATCCATCACCGATCCATTGCCTACAATCTTTTCACATATTGATCTTTGCTTATTTACTTTTCTGTTGCTATTGTTACAATCACTACAAAACCAATACTATGACTTTTGCCACTGTTACCGTTACTTCCATATTACTTTGCTACTAAATACTTTGCTGCAGATATTAAGTCTTTCAGGTGCAGTTGAATTGACAACTCAACTATTAATACTTGAGAATATTCTTTGGCTCCCTTGTGTCGAATCAATAAATTTGGGTTGAATACTCTACCCTCGGAAACTGTTGCGATCCCCTATACTTGTGGGTTCTCAACCCACGAGCTCACCGTAATTAGAATGCTGCTGGAGACTTTCGGCAGCACATCCGGCCAACGAACCAACTTCCTATGGAGCCCAAAATATAGGTGGAAAAGTTTCGGAGGATGTAATAAGAGTTTCGGGGAAATTAAAAGTGTTTCAAAGAAAACCGAATAGGTGGAAAAGTTTTTTTCTTTCTTTCAGTTTGTCAACTGAATTGATTGAGGATAAGCAAGGGTTTAAGCTTGGGGGAGTTGATACGTCTCCGTCGTATCTACTTTTTCCAAACACTTTTGCCCTTGTTTTGCACTCTAACTTGTATGATTTGAATGGAACTAACCCGGACTGACGCTGTTATCAGCAAAATTGCCATGGTGTTGTTTTATGTGCAGAAAACAAATATTCTCGCAATGACCTGAAACTCCACGGAACATCTTAGAAAAAATAAAAAAAATACTCGCCAAAGATGAAGACCAGGGGGCCCACACCCTGTCCACGAGGGTGGGGGGTGCCCCCCCCCTCTAGGGCGCGCCCCCTATCTCGTGGGCCCCTTGGATGCCCTCTGACGCCAACTCCAACTCTATATATTTGCTTTCGGAGAGAAAAAAATCAGAGAGAAGAAATCATCGCGTTTTATGATACGGAGCCGCCGCAAAGCCCTAAAACCTCTCGGGAGGGCTGATCTAGAGTCCGTTCGGGGATCCGGAGAGGGGGATTCGTCGCCGTCGTCATCATCAACCATCCTCCATCACCAATTTCATGATGCTCACCGCCGTGCGTGAGTAATTCCATCGTAGGCTTACTGGACGGTGATGGGTTGGATGAGATTTATCATGTAATCGAGTTAGTTTTGTTAGGGTTTGATCCCTAGTATCCACTATGTTCTTAGATTGATGTTGCTATGACTTTGCTATGCTTAATGCTTGTCACTAGGGCCTGAGTGCCATGATTTAAGATCTGAACCTATTACGTTTTCATGAATACATGTGAGTTCTTGATCCTATCTTGCAAGTCTATAGTCACCTACTATGTGTTATGATCCGGCAACCCCGAAGTGACAATAATCGGGACCACTCCCGGTGATGACCATAGTTTGAGGAGTTCATGTATTCACTATGTGCTAATGCTTTGTTCTGGTTCTCTATTAAAAGGAGGCCTTAATATCCCTTAGTTTCCAATAGGACCCCGCTGCCACGGGAGGGTAGGACAAAAGATGTCATGCAAGTTCTTTTCCATAAGCACGTATGACTATATACGGAATACATGCCTACATTACATTGATGCATTGGAGCTAGTTCTGTGTCACCCTATGTTATGATTGTTACATGATGAACCGCATCCGGCATAATTATCCATAACTGATCTGGTGCCTACGAGTTTTCTATATACTGGTTCTCGCTTATTTACTTTCCCGCTGCTACTGTTACCATCACTACAAAATACCAAAAACATTACTTTTGCTGTCTTTACTCTTGTTGCCGCTACCACCACTATCATACTACTTTGCTACTAAACACTTTGCTGCAGATACTAAGTTTGCAGGTGTGGTTGAATTGACAACTCAGCTGCTAATACTTAAGAATATTCTTTGGCTCCCCTTGTGTCGAATCAATAAATTTGGGTTGAATACTCTACCCTCGAAAGCTGTTGCTATCCCCTATACTTGTGGGTTATCAAGACCAATTTCTGGCGCCGTTGCCGGGGAGCATAGCTCTATTCTTTGAGTCACTTGGGATTTATATATGCTGGACACTATGAAGAACTTGAAAGACGCTAAGACAACAATTTATCCCTCAACTACGAGGGGATGTAAGGAACTGCCATCTAGCTCTGCACTTGATTCACCTTCTGTTATGAGTAGGCTAGCGACACCTAAACCTGCTTCTGCTATTCGTTCTGATATGTTGCATGTTATTGATGATGCCACTTCTGCTATGCATGATACTTATGATGAAACTGCTTCTATGCCTGATACTACTGTGCCCCTTGGTGAATTTCTTGATGAACAAATTGCTAGGGCTAGAAAAAAAGAAATTATTGAATCTGAATACGATGATGATAGTGATGATGAAAATATGCCTGTTATCCCTGAGGGCTATCTTTTTGATATGGAATCTTCTGCCGCTATTTTATCTTGCAAAGATAGATATGACCTCAAGAGGTTATTAGTTAAATGGAACAAAGAATCACTTAGAGATAAAATGAAACCCGACCCTGCTTTTGCTACTTCACCTATCTGTGTTCCTAATAAGGATTATGAATTCTCTGTTGATCTTGATATAATTACTTTGGTTGAATCTGATCCGTTTTATGGCTATGAATCTGAAACTATTGTGGCACATCTTACTAAGTTAGATGATATAGCTGCCCTGTTTACTAATGATGAGAGATCGTGTTACTTTTATATACTCAAATATTTCTGTTCTCATTAAAGGGTGATACTAAGATATGGTTTAATTCTCTTGATCCTGGTTGTGTGCGTAGTCCCCAGGATATAATTTATTACTTCTCTGCTAAATATTTCCCTGCTCATAAGAAACAAGCTGCTTTGAGGGAAATATACAACTTCGTGCAAATTAAAGAAGAGAGTCTCCCACAAGCTTGGGGTAGGCTTCTCAAGTTACTTAATGCTTTCCCTGATCAACCTCTTAAGAAACCTGAAATAATTGATATCTTTTATAATGGACTAACCGATGCTTCCAAAGATTACCTGGATAGTTGTGTTGGTTCTCTTTTCAGGGAAAGAACACCGGATGAAGCTGAAATTCTATTGAATAATATGTTGACAAATGAAAATAATTGGGCACCTCCTGAGCCAGCTCCTGCTCCAATTACTGAGTCTATTCCTAAACCAACTCTGAAGAAAAGAGGTGTTCTATTCCTTAGTCCTGAAGATATGCAAGAGGCAAAGAAATCTATGAAAGAAAAAGGTATTAAAGCTGAAGATGTTAAGAATTTACCTCCTATTGAAGAAATACATGGCCTTAATTCACCGCCTGTTGAAGAAACTTATGATCTCAATTCTTTATTTATTGAAGAACCTCCTGACCCCGATATCCCAACACAGGTAGTAAAGGTAAATTCTCTCTATAGATATGATAAAGCTGAAGTCCCTCCTATTAAAATTGCTAGTCAGTGCTTGGATGAGTTTGATAACTTTATGTTTAAGCAAGACGACTTCAATGCTTATTTTGGTACACAATTAAAAGAAAATGCTTATATGATTAGACGCTTAGGTGGTTATATGGCTAATATTAAAGGTGAACTTAAACTTGTTAGCAAACATGCTTCTATGGTTACCACTCAAATAGAACAAGTACTTAAGGCTCAAAAAGAAGTGCTTGATGAAATGAATAGTAAGAAAAATGATTATGCTGTTAGAGTGGCTACTAGAACTGGTAGAATGACTCAGGAACCTTTGTATCCTGAAGGCCACCCTAAGAGAATCGAGCAAGATTCTCAAAGAAATAATATTGATGTTCCTAGTTCTTCTAAAAAGAAGAAGAAGAAAAATGATAGAAATGTGCAAACTTCTAGTGAACCTATTACTGAACCACCTGATAATTCAAATGATATATCTATGTATGATGCTGAAACAAACTCTGGTAATGAACATGAACCTAGTGAAAATATTAATGATGATGTTCATGATGATGCTCAATCTAGTAATGACAATGATGTAGAAATTGAACCTGCTGTTGATCTTGATAACCCACAATCAAAGAATCAATGTTATGATAAAAGAGACTGTGTTGCTAGGAAACATGGTAAAGAAAGGGAACCTTGGGTTCAGAAAACCCATGCCTTTTCCTTGAAAACCATCCAAGAAAAAGGATGATGAGGATTTTGAGCGCTTTGCTGAAATGATTAGGCCTATCTTTTTGCGTATGCGATTAACTGATGTGCTCAAAACAAATCCTTATGCTAAATATATGAAGGATATCATTACTAATAAAAGAAAGATACCGGAAGCTGAAATTTCCACCATGCTTGCTAATTATACTTTTAAGGGTGGAATACCAAAGAAACTTGGAGACCCTGGAGTACCTACTATACCTTGCTCCATTAAAAGAAATTATATTAAAACTGCTTTATGTGATCTTGGAGCCGGTGTTAGTGTTATGCCTCTCTCTTTATATCATAGACTTGACTTGAATAAGCTAACACCTACCGAAATATCTTTGCAAATGGCTGATAAATCAACTGCTATACCTGTCGGTATCTGTGAGGATATGCCTGTTGTGGTTGCAAACGTTACTATTTTAACGGACTTTGTTATTCTTGATATTCCCGAGGATGATAGTATGTCTATTATTCTTGGAAGACCTTTTCTTAATACTGCAGGGGTTGTTATTGGTTGCAACGAAGGCAATGTCACTTTTCATGTTAATGGTAATGAGCATATGGTACACTTTCCGAGGAAACAACCTCAAGTTCATAGTATCAACTCCATTGGAAAACTTCCATCGATTATAATTGGAGGTTTTGAATTTCCTCTTCCTACTGTCAAAAACAAATATGATATACTTATTATAGGGGATGTGCATATCCCCGTTGAGGTAACTTAGTGTTATTCAAAATTTCTCCGGTTTCATGATTATCGGAATGAGTTTGTTAACAAGACTTGATCAACCTTGTTAGTGGATTCTTTTTTATGAGCATGGGATGGATGAAACTAGAAGCACAACCTTCTATACCCTCTCTATATTTTCTGTTAATTAGTAGAAATAAAGTAAAAATAGTATTTTTCTGTCTGTTTCCTAACTTATCTGTGCAATATAAAAATATCTCGAAAATAAAATTCGTCAGAATGACATGCCAATTTAATATAATTTTTTTGGGAATATTTAAGGATTTACTGTGCAAAAATTACCGCGGGAGGAGCTGCCACCTGGCCACGAGGGTGGTGGGCGCCCCCCCCCCC
>NC_041384.1:25792913-25821719 GCF_002162155.2 Triticum dicoccoides
GCGCCCCCCTACCTCATGGGCCCATGGTGGCCCTCCTCCACTTATCCCAGCACCCATCTTCTTCCTCTGTCTCACACAAACCTGAAAAACCAACTCAAGCACGAGTTCCACCCACTTTTTCTGTGATTTTCGATCTCCTTGCTCAAAGCACCTCTCGCAAAACTACTTGGGGAGATTGTTCCTTGGTATGTGACTCCTCCATTGGTCCAATTAGTTTTTGTTCTAGTGCTTTATTCTTTGCAAATTTGTGATGCATAGGTGACCATGGTCTTGAGCTTGCATGTCAAATTTATATGGTTCCAAGTAATTCTAATGCTTGATATAGGCTCTAGGCACTTGTAGGAGTAGTTGCTATCAGTTTTATTGAAGTTAGTTCACTTTTGTTTTAAGTTACTAAAAATTTCAGAATTTTTCAGAGAAAAACAATATGCTTAGGAAGATGTTCCAAGGTGGTTCTTCTAAGAAGCAAGGACCCAGGATTGCTATGCGCGATGCTGACGAGGATCCACCAAGAGACGCTCCAGTACGGCCTTGCAAATGGCCGTCGAAAAATTTTATGGACCATGCGGGAATTAAAGAAGAATTCAAAGCATATTTGCGCAATGCCGGTCTTGAGGTTTTTGAGGCTAACAAATGCCCCCAGTATCATGATCTCACAAGTTCATTTGTGAGGAGGTTTGAGTATTCATCTTCGCGTAATTCTCCTTCAGTCATGTTTGATCTCTATGACAAATCTTATACCATGGACTTAGAGGATTTCACCTCTGCTTGCAAACTTCCATCATGGGGTAGTGTTAGGGATCCCCCTAAATCTGAATTTAGAAACTTTCTTGCTAGTATAACTGTGGGGGAATCTAGAGATATAATGCAGGCTACCATAGGGAGCATTCACTTTCCTGCTATACATTATTTTTCTCCCTTCATCGGTAGATGCATAAATGCTAAGGATGAAGCATGTCACATGTGTGTCCCTGATCTTAGCATTCTTAGGAGTGCTGTGCTAGGAGACCAATCTTATCATATGGGAGCCACTGTAGCTCGTAGGTTGCATCATAATAGACATAATGGAGATTTCTTTGGAGGAATTTATGCAACATGCTTAGCTCATTTTCTTGAGATAGACATTCATGAGGGTTATACGGAGTTGCCTCCTGCATGTTTAGATTATAACTCTATGGCTTTGCACCAGTTTGTCGAGAGGCCTGAATCACCTCTCTTATATCGTTTATTTTTTTATAAACGACGTGTTTTCCGTATTACTCTCCCTGCTCCTGCCTTCTTTGATTCACAGACACAAAGAAGATATGTTATTACCAGAGAGGAGGCAGAAGAGTACGAGAGGAGAGCGGAGGCAGCTCGACTCCACGCTGCAGCTCAGCAGGCGATAACCGCTGCACATCAGTATGATCCCAACTATTCTTCGTCGCAGTACGACCCCAGCTACACCTATGGGTATCCGCCAGGCTATCCCTGGCAATAGACCAACTTAGGCCAAAAGCCTAAGCTTGGGGGAGTACGTATTTCTCACCGACATTACATTTATGCTCACATACACTCATTACTAGATGTCGGTGCTCATACTCTTTCACTGTAATATCCATGCTAGTTTATTTTCTTTTTCCTTCTTTCTTCTTGTGTGTTTGTTAAACCATAAGAAAAACCAAAAAAATTAGTAGTAGTTTATTTTTCTACTATAGTAGTAATAATTAAAAAGAAAACCCAAAAATATTTCCCGTTCTTCTTTTGCTTGTTGGGAGCTTTCCCGTGTAAATAGTTTTATTTCTTTTCTTTTCTTTGGGGTCAGTAGGAGAAGACCATAATTAAATTGTTGAAGTGGCTCTTATATGCAATACTGTTGATTTAACCAAGAGCCCATATTGCCTTGTCTTCTCCTGTTTATTGAACGCTCGCAGATTCCAGCTTAGTCCAATGCATGTACACTCTTATTATTATTCACGTCGTTCGGTCGTGCAAGTGCAAGGCAATTATGATGATATATGATGGACTGACTGAGATGAGAAAAGCTAGTATGAACTCGACCTCTTTTGTTTTTGTAAATATGATGAGCCCCTTGTTCTTGATTAAGCTTATTATGAATAAACATGTTTGCAATGACAATTAGAGATCATAGTTTCTTGTGCCATGCTTGATTAGCTATGAGTTATAATGATTTACCTTGTGTGCCAACATGCTATTGAGATGATTATGATGTGGTATGATGGGGTGGTATCCTCCTTGGAATGATTTAAGTGACTTGACTTGGCACATGTTCACACATGTAGTTGAAACAAATCAACATAGCCTTCACGATATTTATGTTCATGGTGGATTATATCCTACTCATGCCTGCATCCAATGTTTATTAATTTTAATGCAGGTACATGGCTGTTGTCGCTCTCTAGTTGGTCGCTTCCCAGTCTTTTGCTAGCCTTCACCTGTATTAAGCGGGAATACTGCTTGTGCATCCAATCCCTTAAACCCCAAAGTCATTCCAGATGAGTCCACTATACCTTCCTATATGCGGTATCTACATGCCATTCCAAGTAAATTTGTATGTGCCAAACTCTAAACCTTCAAATAAACATTCTGTTTTGTATGCTCGAATAGCTCATGTATCAACCAAGGCTGTCCTTATCTTCCGTGTTAGGCGGGATATTCTCAAGAGGAGTGGACTCCGCTCCTCACTCACGAGAAAATGGCTGGTCACCGGGATGCCCAGTCCCATGCTTTATGCAAACTAAATCAAAATTAATTGCAAACAAAACTCCCCCTGGGACCTGATGTATGTTGGAGACACTCATTGTTTCGAGCAAGTCATGGATTGATGCTTGTTGGTGGAGGGGGGTATAAACTTTACCATTCTGTTTGGAAACCGCCTATAATGTGCTTAGCATGGAAGATATCACCATCTCTTAGTTGTTACGTTGACAATGAAAGTATATCACTCAAAAAACAATTTATCTCTATTTCAAAACCGAGCTCTGGCACCTCTACAAATCCCTGCTTCCCTCTGTGAAGGGCCTATCCATTTACTTTTATGTTGAGTCATCACCCTCTTATTAAAAAGCACTAGTTGGAGAGCACAACTGTCATTTGCATTCATCACTATTAATTTATATTGGGTGTGACTATGATTGGAACTCTTTTACCATGAATTACAATGTCTAGTCAGTCCTTGATCTTTAAAGGTGCTCTGCATTTATGTTTTGCAGTCTCAGAAAGGGCTAGCGAGATACCATCTTATTATATCATATTATGATTGTTTTGAGAAAGTGTTGTCATCCGAGATTTATTATTATGGCTTGCCAGTTCATTATGCTATTGATATGAGTAATTATGAGACCTGAGAATTATTGCAAATGTGGTTAGTTATGATCTCTGCTGAAAACTTGAATACTAGCTTGACATAGTTACAACAACAAGAGCAAACAGAGTTTGTTAAAGTTTTTTCTTTCTTTCAGTTTGTCAACTGAATTGCTTGAGGACAAGCAATGGTTTAACCTTGGGGGAGTTGATATGTCTCCGTCATATCTACTTTTCCAAACACTTTTGCCCTTGTTTTGGACTCTAACTTGTATGATTTGAATGGAACTAACCCAGACTGACGCTGTTTTCAGCAGAATTGCCATGGTGTTGTTTTATGTGCAGAAAACAAATATTCTCGGAATGACCTGAAACTCCACGGAACATCTTAGAAAAAATAATAAAAAATCCTCGCCAAAGATGAAGACCAGGGGGCCCACACCCTGTCCACTAGGGTGCCCCCCCCTCTAGGGCGCGCCCCCTACCTCGTGGGCCCCCTGGATGCCCTCCGACGCCAACTCCAACTCTATATATTTTCTTTCGGAGAGAAAAAATCAGAGAGAATAAATCATCGCGTTTTATGATACGGAGCCGCCGCCAAGCCCTAAAACCTCTCGGGAGGGCTGATCTGGAGTCTGTTCGGGGATCCGGAGAGGGGGATTCGTTGCCATCGTCATCATCAACCATCCCCCATCACCAATTTCATGATGCTCACCGCCGTGCGTGCGTAATTCCATCGTAGGCTTGCTAGACGGTGATGGGTTGGATGAGATTTATCATGTAATCGAGTTAGTTTTGTTAGGGTTTGATCCCTAGTATCCACTATGTTCTGAGATTGATGTTGCTATGACTTTGCTATGCTTAATGCTTGTCACTAGGGCCCGAGTGCCATGATTTCAGATCTGAACCTATTATATTTTCATGGATATATGTGAGTTCTTGATCCTATCTTGCAAGTCCATAGTCACCTACTATGTGTTATGATCCGGCAACCCCGAAGTGACAATAATCGGGACCACTCCCGGTGATGACCATAGTTTGAGGAGTTCATGTATTCACTATGTGCTAATGCTTTGTTCCGGTTCTCTATTAAAAGGAGGCCTTAATATCCCTTAGTTTCCAATAGGACCCCGCTGCCACGGGAGGGTAGGACAAAAGATGTCATGCAAGTTCTTTTCCATAAGCACGTATGACTATATACGGAATACATGCCTACATTACATTGATGAATTGGAGCTAGTTCTGTGTCACCCTATGTTATGACTGTTACATGATGAACCGCATCCGGCATAATTATCCATCACTGATCCGGTGCCTACGAGTTTTCCATATACTGGTTCTCGCTTATTTACTTTCTCGCTGCTACTGTTACAATCACTACAAAATTCCAAAGACATTACTTTTGCTATCTTTACTTTTGTTGCCGCTACCACCACTATCATATTACTTTGCTACTAAACACTTTGCTGCAGATACTAAGTTTCCAGGTGTGGTTGAATTGACAACTCAGCTGCTAATACTTGAGAATATTCTTTGGCTCCCCTTGTGTCGAATCAATAAATTTGGGTTGAATACTCTACCCTCGAAAGCTGTTGCGATCCCCTATACTTGTGGGTTATCAAGAGGCATGTAGTAACATAGCTGGTTACTACTAGTACTCCCTCCGGTCCTTTTTAGTTCGCATATAAGCTTTGACTAAAGTCAAGCCTCGTAAAGTTTGACCAACTTTATAGAAAAAAGTACCAACATTCACAATCTAAAATCAATATCAATAGATGTGTCATGATTTAATGTTTCATATTGTATAACTTTAGCATGACAGATGTTGATATATTTTTTTTGAACGGTCACCAGGGGGAGAGCTTCCCCACTTGAATATATTACCACTCAAATGAAGGTCGAAGGATTACATCAGGAGTATGATATGTTTTCATATAAATATGGTCAAACTTTGTGAAGTTTGACTTCAGAGAATTTTAATATGTAGAGTAAAAAGGACCGGAGGGAGTATGAGTAACATTACACATATCAAGATAAGATGAGTCTATAGCATAATAAATAAAGTATTGCATGTTACCACACATATGTTACTCCCCACTATAGAGGTAGTAATATAGAGCAGTAACATGGGCATGCTACTGCTTTATGTTACTACCCATTATGGCTAGTCTAAGGAAGCAAAAATCTAATGTGATAATAATCATGTGAGACCACTTGCGCATTTAGTGAACTATTAAGACATGGTAACCCCACCGCAACTGCTCACTGAGTGAACTTTGCTTCTCCTGACCGAAGCTGTACTAATAGTCTTGTTCATGTGATTTTTTCTTTGATATAGTTCATCGCTAATGCTGAATAGTTAGTTCAGGTGATTTTGTGTACATTTAGCTCTTCAAATATTTTTTAAAGGAGGATTATTCCCGGCCTCCGCATCAAAATGGTGTATGCTATCATCTTTATTAAGTTATTCGACAAAATCTAATAAAATAAATACAAAAATTAACCCGAAACCACCTTCGAGACGAACAAAGTCGCTACACCTACAAGTATAAAGATCTGCTCTGACCGCATCAACGGACACCATCTAATTCAGTGGCATCAAGAAGCCACCTGCATGGCAAGTTGAGAGCACCAATCGGTCTAGGCGTCCCACAACGCGCACCGCATGCGCACAGTCTAGGATCTGCTGCCGCCATCTTCCGCCATGCCATCTTCAGGAGGGATCATTGCATAGACATTTCCAGGCCCATCTGTCGTCGACATCACGATGATTCCCAACAACGCCATCATCCTGCGCGCGTCCACCAAACTGCGTCCAATGCCGAGACTCCACTACTTCAAGCCGCCGAGACCCGCTGTCTTCAAAATGCGGTAGATGCAACACCGCATCACCTATTGGCCTCTCCAGTGAACCTCTGCTCCAAAATATTGCCCTCGGGAGGGAAAACGACACCACATTCTCCGTCATCGTCCGATCCGAGAGACTCAGATTTAGGAAATTTAGCTCGTCAGATGTGTGAAACACTAAACAACATATTCGTCAACAGATTATATGTTGCATGCCTCATTCATAGCAACCAGAAAACAGTAATCGAGAGGATTTGGATATTACATAACATCTCTTGTACTGATAGTTCATTAAAACATTATCAAGTTCTTACTTTCAACGTGGAACCACCTGCAAGACTATTTGCTAGGGCTCCAAAGCCAAAGTTCTCAGATGCTGCACTTAGACTCATCGCTTCGAAGCCACCCTTGAAGATGTGGGTGGCTAAGAAAACTTAACTTCTTTGCAGTGAAGGGTCTCTAGCAAAAAATCAAATGCATCTGAAGCTATTGCTGGGGACCTTAAACATCTTGTAGGGTGCAAGATCAAATGCCCAAATGGTCTTATTATGTATTTTGTTCCTGAGTCGCTTGCTACTTGCCCTATCAGTCCTAACCTCGATCTAAGCTTTCATAACCCACTTGCTCGTCAAATGTTTATGCTTCACAATTCTCTTCGTGAAGCCTATCCCCCTAACTGCACTGTAGGGTATGACACCAACTGCTTCAGAATGGATTATTGATAGTGGATGTACTAATCACATGACTGGCAAGCGAAGTCTTCTCATGGACTCAACCTTACGTCCATCTGACAAGAGTCACATCACATTTGCTGATACTGGTAAAAGCAAGGTATTGGGTCTAGGTAGAGTTACAATCTCAAGGGATCAACACATGGATAAAGTGATGCTTGTTGAATCCCTTGGTTTCAACTTAATGTATGTCTCAATGCTTTGCGATTTAAACATGATTGTGATGTTTGGAAAATATCGTTGCCTTGTTCTAATGGAATCTGACAAGTCTCTAGTCTTTGAAGGGTATCGGAAAGATGATTTGTACATGGTAGATTTCTCAACAGGACCATAGCTTGCCGTATGTCTTCTTGCAAAAGCTTCAGAATGTTGGCTCTAGCATCGGAGGCTAGGGCATGCTGGCATGAGAAACTTGTACACTCTTGCAAAGAAGAAGCATATCATAGGCATCGAGGACGTCAAGTTCAAGAAGGATCACTTATGCGGTGCCTGCGAAGCTGGAAAGATGACGAGGGCCAAGCATCCCTCGAAGACAATCATAACAACGACTCAACCCTTCAACTGCTACACATGGACCTCTTCGATCCCACTCACTACTCAACTCTTACCACTACTGCTTGTCTCTATGACTTCGTCATCTATCTATTATATAATTAAGAGAGAAGCCAAATAAGACACCACGTTCTTCCACATTAGCTAAAATAATATACATCATTGATTAGTAATATATACGGCTGAGATTTAACGAAATTACGTTACATAAAAATATTCTGGACATCCACTATTTTGCACATGTTAAATCTGTCACGTGCAAGTACCTATGATGGAAACAGTGCAAAAAGAAAAGAATTACGTATAGGAGAAGAAGGACAACTAAAGTTTGAAAAGCCAACATCACGTAGTACACGGACAACTAATCAATTCTGAATTGGATTCTGTTATAAGAGGAAAAAACAACTTCCATAGCCACGTATACGGATAGGCATGATCACGTACTGGACAGAAAAAAAATACTAGCAACGTCCAGACTAGACTATAAAACACGTATAACCATGATCATGTACTAGAAAAAATCGGACTCTAAATAGAAAAGGCAGATTTCACTCGGATATACGATGCCTCCATCTTGTAAAATATGGACTCCTCATGCAAACGTACATATATGATGTATACCAAACCAAACGTAGTGCTTCACCCAGATAAAACAGGGCAAACAATACACGACACCATCGTCTCTTTTTGTGTGCATCATTATGGTACAATGGGACATCGTCGATTGCATCGGCTGAGCACAAAGCCAACAATTTCAGGGACTCCCGCTTATGCACTGCTGGATTGATAGCCAATCAAAAGCCATCGGTTTTAAGGGAATGATTACATTGATCTGTACAATCAGCAGCAACAAGCTTGCCGGAAGCTTATTTCCTTTTTTTTGGGAAACTCCATATCCAACTATTTGATCTCCTACATATTTAATTGGTATATTGATACTCCACCTCACTAATCACGTCAACAAAATATTATGGTACTAAATCGATTCAGTTATTTAATATTGGATAAACTGTGCGTCAAACTTTCCGATGGAGAGAGAGAAAGAGAGAGATCTACTACCGGAAACATGTACACAAACTATATATGATTCAAATCTGCAGCTTGATGCTTTACTGTACCACGCGGCCGAAAATCTCAAATCAATCAGTAGCTCAGTTATAAAAAACTTCAAATTTTCTTTTTAATTATAAATACATACGATGCTCACTATATTCCATTAAAATTTTAATGAAGAAAATAACTGTTTCTGGATCCGCATTTATGTATTTACCTCACAAGCAAAAAATATGCATGATAAATCTCTACATATATGTACAACATATATACATGTACACTGTGATATTGTTTCTGAAATGTTCTAAGTCCTGCAAGCATGATTATCTTCTTACATTTAAAAAATTTAGGCTCCTTGGAGCCCGGGTGGAAAATAGCGCACTCACCACAAAGTACATAGTATACGTAATAGCAAGAATATCAGGTCTCCAACTCCCTATATGTTTCACCTCTATGGATCTGCTTAGCTTCGGCAGGGCAAGAAGCCAAACAAGCGGATAAGGTAACGTAGGTACACACATCAAATTATTTAGAAATCAGTTTTGCCTAAATATTAGAAGTGAGCATTCACAGATCAAATGTATCTGCTCCATGCTGGATATGAATGATCACCTATTTGCTAGGACACTCGCATGTCCCATCGCCACGACTCATATGTATATATTAAATAACTAAGTGTGAGAAGCATACACTATACCGCCACCAAAGTAAAACAAAATGTTTGATTGATGGTTGGATGAGACCTGTTTTGTTTGTCTTGGACACAACGCTTTTACATTCACTACATTCAATATAGTTTGATGGTAGACATTTATTTCAATATCAGGAAGCTAAAAAAGCATGGTGAATCATGTTGCACCATTTGGTAATGTTCACAAAAGTATATACGCAGTTATATATTAGGAGTCCATCATATTCTATTAGACTGCTTCTAGGAGGGTTGATAAAATGGACACGTCAACGGAATATCCAAATGTAAAAAATATCAAAATAAGAAGAGACACAAGAAGATAGAATGGCACCATAGTAGAGAAATGAGAGACTTGATTGATTGTTTTGAAAAGAACAATAAAATATGTTGGCAATTTCTTAGACTTCGATCGATAATCAATGGACATATAAAAATAGAAAAAATACCTTCCGTTGAATCATCTGATGGCATTGCCCATGACATTGTACTGCTCGCAAAACACCCTCCAATACAAGCAGGCAAGAAATCTCTAAAATATATTATGAGGAAGATAGATACAAATAGTCCAGGACGAATATATGAGGAAGAAATAGACAATCAAAGTGCAAAATATTCATGGTTTTACACAAGGAACCGACATGGACAAATGCTATAAGTCTTTTATTGGTTCCCCTTTGCAAGAACCTAACAAACTTTTAATGGAATATTTCTAACAAACGATATTCAAGTTTCTACGCGCGTGCACACAAATACATGTTTGAGCCATATTTTAAAAAATACTTCAGCATGGGAAACATACTTAACCATAATATCAATAGAACAATTATGTGCACTACATCTTGGCATCTAGCCGCGCAAATGCGCGGGTCACACTGCTAGTTGTTGATGATTATTCAAGATATACATGGGTGCATATAATCCTCTACAAGACTGAAGTGCAGAATGTCTTCAGACGCTTCACCAATCGAGCCATGAACAACTATGGCGTCAAGATCAATCACATCAGAAATGACAATGGCACTGAATTCAAGAACACCGGCCTCGAGACTTATCTTGATACTTTGGGCATCACTCATGAGTTCTCAGCTCCGTACACGCCGCAGCAGAATGGCATCGTGGAACGCAAGAACAGAACACTCATTGAGATGGCCCGGACGATGCTCGATGAATACAAGACTCCAAGAAAGTTCTGGCCTGAAGCCATTGATACTGCATGTCATATCATCAACCGTGTTTATCTTCACAAGCTTCTGAACAAAACATCATATGAGCTCCTCACTGGTAAGAAGCCAAATGTCAGTTACTTCAGAGTATTTGGTGCCAGGTGCTGGATCAAGGATCTACATCACACTTCAAAATTTGCACTGAAAGCACATGAAGGTTTTATGCTTGGATACGGAAAGGATTCGCACTCCTACAGAGTCTTCAACCTCTTTCACTATAAAGTGGTTGAAAATGTGGATGTGCGGTTCGATGAGACTAACGGCTCGCAAAGAGAGCACCTACCAAATGTGCTAGATGAAGTTCCATCCAGTGAATCCATCAAGCTTATGGGAACTGGAGAAATCATACCGTCTGAAGCACAGCCCGAAGAGGAACTCATCATCTCTGCACCTGATCAACCTGAAGACAATGCTCAGCCTGAAGACAATCCTTCTAACGATGACAATGATCAGCAAGAGAAAAATCTTCGTCCTGTTCATCCTCGTGTTGCAAATGAAGTACAGATTGAGAAAATAATTGATAGCATCAATGCACCTGGTCCACTCACTCGTTCAAGGGCAACACAACTAGCAAATTTCTGTGGGCACTTCGCATTCGTCTCAATATCTGAACCCAAGAAAGTTGATGAAGCCTTCATGGAACCTGAATGGATTCAAGCTATGCAAGAAGAGCTTCAACAATTTGAGCTGAATAATGTATGGGAACTGGTCAAGCGTCCTGATCCTCGTAAGCACAATATCATAGGCATTAAATGGATATATCGCAACAAGCAAGATGAGCATGGTCAAGTTGTCAGAAACAAAGCTCGTCTCGTTGCTCAAGGATACACTCAAGTTGAAGAATTGACTTCGATGAAACATTTGCTCATGTGGCTAGGCTTGAAGCTATACGCATACTGCTGGCCTATGCAAATCATCATAACATTCTTCTGTATCAAATGGATGTGAAGAGCGCTTTTCTCAATGGCAAGATTGAAGAAGTGTATGTTGCACAACCGCCTGGCTTTGAAGATCCAACACATCCTGACATGGTGTATAAGCTCAACAAGGCACTGTATGGCCTCAAAAAAGCCCCTCGTGCTTGGTATGACACACTCAAGGACTTCATGAAGAGCAAAGGCTTCAAACCTGGTTCCCTAGATCCCATGCTCTTCACGAAGACATATGATGGTGAACTGTTTGTGTGCCAAATATATGTGGATGACATTATCTTCGGTTGCACTAATCAGAAATACAGTAATGAGTTTGGATACATGATGCAAGAGCAATATCAGATGTCCATGATGGGTGAGTTGAAATTCTTCCTTGGTCTTCAAATATGATAGCAACGCAACGGCATCTTCATATCTCAAGAGAAATACCTCAAAGATTGCCTGAAGAAGTTTGGAATGCAAGACCGCAAAGGTTACACGACGCCAATGCCAGCTAAACACCATCTGGGTCCCGACGACAATGGTAAAGAGTTCGATCAAAAGGTATACCGCTCCATGATTGGTTCTTTGCTTTATTTATGTGCATCTAGGCCAGATATCATGCTTAGTGTTTGCATGTGTGCCCGATTCCAAGCGGCACCAAAGGAATCGCATCACTTAGCTGTGAAGCGAATTCTTCGATATTTGGCTCACACCCCAACACTAGGATTATGGTATCCAAAGGGCTCAGAGTTTGATCTAGTTGGATTCTCGGATGCTGATTATGCTGGTGACAAGGTGGATCGCAAGTCTACATCAGGCACATGTCACTTTCTGGGACGATCACTTGTATGTTGGTCTTCAAAGAAGCAGAACTGTGTATCTCTCTCCACTACTGAATCTGAATACATTGCTGCTGGATCTTGCTGCGCTCAGCTTCGGATGAAGCAAATACACAAAGACTATGGCATTCATCTGAAGCAAGTGCCACTCTGCTGCGACAATGAAAGCACCATCAAGATTGCTAACAACCCAGTTCAGCACTCGAAGACAAAGCACATTGAAATTCGTCATCACTTTCTCAGAGATCATGTCATAAAGGAAGATATTGATATCATACACGTCAACACTGAAGAGCAACTGGCAGATATCTTCACAAAGCCCTTGGATGAGAAAAGGTTTTGCAAGTTATGGTGTAAGTTAAATGATACGTCTCCAACGTATCTACAATTTTGATTGCTCCATGCTATATTAACTACTGTTTTGGACTATATTGGGCTTTATTTTCCACTTTTATATTATTTTTGGGACTAACCTATTAACCGGAGGCCCAGCCCAGAATTGCTGTTTTTTTTTGCCTATTTCAGTGTTTCGAAGAAACGGAATATCAAACGGAGTCCAAACAGAATAAAATCTTCGGAAACGTGATTTTCTCACCGAACGTGATCCAGGAGACTTGGACCCTACTCCAAGGAACAAAAGAGGCGGTCACGAGGGTGGGCCCCCCTAGGGCGTGCCCCCTGCCTCGTGGGCCCCTCGGTGCTCCACCGACGTACTTCTTCCTCCTATATATACACATGTACCCCCAAACGATCAGAACAGGAGCCAAAAACCTAATTCCACCGCCGCAACTTTCTGTATCCACGAGATCCCATCTTGGGGCCTGTTCCAGAGCTCCGCCGGAAGAGGTCCGTCATCACGAAGGGCTTCAACATCATCATAGCCTCTCCGATGAAGTGTGAGTAGTTTACCTCAGACCTTCGGATCCATACTTAGTAGCTAGATGGCTTCTTCTCTCTCTTTGAATCTCAATACAAAGTTCTCCCCCTCTCTTGTGGAGATCTATTCGATGTAATCTTCTTTTTGCGGTGTGTTTGTTGAGATCGATGAATTGTGGGTTTATGATCAAGTCTATCTATGAATACTATTTGAATCTTCTCTGAATTCTTTTATGTATGATTGGTTATCTTTACAAGTCTCTTCAAATTATCCGTTTGGTTTGGCCAACTAGATTGGTAGTTCTTGCCATGGGAGAAGTGCTTAGCTTTGGGTTCGATCTTGTGGTGTCCTTTCCCAGTGACAGAAGGGGTAGTAAGGCACGTATTGCATCGTTGCCATCGGGGATAACAAGATGGGGTTTAGTTCATATTGCATGAATTTATCTCTCTACATCATGTCATCTTGCTTAAGGCGTTACTCTGTTTTTAACTTAATAATCTAGATGCATGCTAGATAGCGGTCGATGAGTGGAGTAATAGTAGTAGATGCAGAATCGTTTCGGTCTACTTGTCACGGACATGATGCCTATATACATGATCATGCCTAGATATTCTCATAATTATGCTCAATTTTTGCTCAACAGTAATTTGTTCACCCACCGTAGAATACGTATGCTCTTGAGAGAAGCCACTAGTGAAACCTATGGCCCCCGGGTCTATTCTCATCATATCAATTTCCATCACTTTAATCTTGCTTTGCCTTTTACTTTGCCTTTACTTTTTACTTTGCATCTTTATACCAAAAATACCAAAAATATTATATCTATCAGATCTCACTCTCGTAAGTAACCGTGAAGGGATTGACAACCCCTAATCGCGTTGGTTGCGAGTAGCTATCGTTTTGTGCAGGTACGAGGGACTTGAGTGTGGCCTCCTACTGGATTGATACCTTGGTTCTCAAAAACTGAGGGAAATACTTGCGCTACTCTGCTGCATCATCCCTTCCTCTTCGGGGAAAACGAACGCAGGCTCAAGACGTAGCAAGAAGGATTTCTGGCGCCGTTGCCGGGGAGTCTACGCAAAAAGTCAACATACCAAGTACCCATCACAATCCCTATCTCTCGCATTACATTATTTGCCATTTGCCTCTCGTTTTCCTCTCCCCCACTTCACCCTTGCCGTTTTATTTGTCCTCTCTCTCTATACTCCCTCTCTTTTTTCTGTTTGCCTCTTTTCCCTCGCCATGTCAGAACCAAAAAGAGTTGGGGGTTCGCTCCCAAGTTCTAGTGTTTTAGACAATCCTGCTATCTTATCTAAACTCATAAATCAGAATGCTATAGAACAACTTGCCGAAGTTATCAATGAGAACCTTAGTAATTTTGATGAAGATGATTCTGGAATTTTTTGTTATTTACTTGATGAATCTTTGAAAGATGCTTGGGATAGGCTGTTAAGGATCCGGGCTAGCTATGTACCCCAATATCAAATTGAGGTTTACTTAAAAACCTTTATGTTGGGCTACCCGCTTCGTTCAAACAAGTCTTAGATTCTATTTTCGAGGGGGGTTTCTTGAAGGGGACCCCATAGATACCTATGAGAGGATGAAAACTATATTTGGGCACCCCATTAATGAGAAAAGTGAAATTACATCTCTCTTGCTTTCTTACCAAAACGAATCTATTAAAGAGATAAAAGCTAGCCTAGATGCCAATTTCCGCAACATTTTAAATCTTTCTTCAACCATTAATGGACATGTGCTCTGTCAAAATAGAAAGATTAATTCCATAGATAACAAGTTTGCTCTCTTTTTCTCCAAAACCAAAGATGGCAATACCTAGATCTATCCTCGCTTTTATGCCTAGCTAGGGGCGTTAAACGATAGCGCTTGTTGGGAGGCAACCCAATTTTATTTTTATTCCTTGATTTTTGCTCCTGCTTAGTAATAAATAAATTATTTATCCTCTGTTTTGGTTGTGTTTTTTGTGTTTAATTAGTGTTTGTGCCAAGTAGAACCGTTGGGAAGACTTGGGAAAAGTCTTGTTGAACTTGCTGTAAAAAACAGAAACTTCAGCACTCACGAGAACTGCTGTCATTTTTATTTGAAGAGTGATATTTAGTTAATTATTTTTGCAGATGATTAATAGATAAATTCCCCACGTCCAGCAATTTATTTTAGAATTTTTGGGGTTCCAGATCTTGCGCTAGCTACAGATTACTACAGACTGTTCTGTTTTTGACAGATTCTGTTTTTCGTGTGTTGTTTGCTTATTTTGATGAATCTATGGTTAGTAAAATAGTTTATAATCCATAGAGAAGTTGGAATACAGTAGGTTTAACACCAATATAAATAAATAATGAGTTCATTACAGTACCTTGAAGTGGTCTTTTGTTTACTTTCGCTAACGGAGCTCACGGGTTTTCTATTTTGAGTTTTGTGTTGTGAAGTTTTCAAGTTTTGGGTGAATTCTTTTGATGGATCATGGAACAAGGAGTGGCAAGAGCCTAAGCTTTGGGATGCCCATGGAACCCCCAAGATAATCCAAGGACACCAAAAAGTCAAAGCTTGGGGATGCCCCGGAAGGCATGCCCTCTTTCGTCCACTTCCATCGGTAATTTACTTGGAGCTCTATTTTTATTCACCAACATGATATGTGTTTTGCTTGGAGCGTCTTGTATTATTTGTATGTTTGTGTCTTAGTATGCCACAATCATCCTTGCTGTACACACCTTTTGAGAGAGCCATACATGAATTAAAATTTTATAGAATACTCTATGTGCTTCACTTATATCTTTTGAGCTAAGTAGTTTTACTCTATGTGCTTCACTTATATCTTTTGAGCTAAGTAATTTTGCTCTATGTGCTTCACTTATATCTTTTGAGCGTTATAATTTTGCTCTATGTGCTTCACTTAGATCTTTTAGAGCACGGTGGTGGATTTGTTTTAAAGAAACTATTGATCTCTCATGCTTCACTTAAATTATTTTGAGAGTCTCTTAATAGCATGATAATTTGCTTAATAATAATATGCTTGGTATTCAAGATTTGTGAAACTTTCTTTTGAGTGTGTTGAATACTAAGAAAAGATTGAAGCTTGATAATTGTTTTGAGATATGGAGATGATAATATTAAAGTCATGCTAGTTGAGTAGTTGTGAATTTAAAGAATACTTGTGTTAGAGTTTGTGATTCTCGTAGCATGCACGTATGGTGAACCGTTATGTGATGAAGTCGGAGCATGATTTATTTATTGATTGTCTTCCTTATGAGTGGCGGTCGGGGAAGAGCGATGGTCTTTTTCTACCAATCTATCCCCCTAGGAGCATGCACGTAATACTTTTCTTTGATAACTTCTAGATTTTTGCAATAAGTATATGAGTTCTTTATGACTAATGTTGAGTCCATGGATCATACGCACTCTCACCCTTCCACCTTTGCTAGCCTCTCTAATACCGCGCACCTTTCGCCGGTATCATACACCTACCATATACCTTCCTCAAAACAGCCACCATACCTACCTATTATGGCATTTCCATAGCCATTCCGAGATATATTGCCTTGCAACTTTCCACCATCTAGTTCATCATGACACATTCATCATTGTCATATTGCATATCCCGGTACACCGCCGGATGCATTCATATAGAGTCATATTTTTTCTAAGTATCGAGTTGTAAGAAAAATAAAAGTGTGATGATCATCATTATTAGAGCATTGTCCTAGTGAGGAAAAGATGATTGACACTATGATTCCCCCATAAGTCGGGATGAGACTCCGGACGAAAAATAAATAAAAGAGGCTGAAGCCCAAATAAAAAGAGGCCATAAAAAAGGGAGAAAAGGGCCAAATAAAAAAATGAGAGAAAAAGAGAGAAGGGACAATGTTACTATCCTCTTACCACACTTGTGCTTCAAAGTAGCACCATGATCTTCATAGTAGAGAGTCTCCCATGTTATCACTTTCATATACTAGTGGGAATTTTACATTATAGAACTTGGCTTGTATATTCCAATGATGGGCTTCCTCAAATTGCCCTAGGTCTTCATGAGCGAGCAAGTTGGATGCACACCCACTTAGTTTTTTTTTTGACCTTTCATATACTTATAGCTCTAGTGCATCTGTTGCATGGCAATCCCTACTCACTCACATTGATATCTATTGATGGGCATCTTCATAGCCCGTTGATACGCCTAGTTGATGTGAGACTATCTTCCCCTCCTTTTTGTCTTCTCCACAACCACCATTCTATTCCACCTATAGTGCTATATCCATGGCTCACGCTCATGTATTGCGTGAATATTGAAAAAGTTTTGAAAAAGTTAGAGTATGAAACAATTGTTTGGCTTGTCATCGGGGTTGTGCATGATTTAAATACTTTGTGGGGTGAAGATAGAGCATAGCCAGACTATATGATTTTGTAGGGATAACTTTCTTTGGCCATATTATTTTGAGAAGACATAATTGCTTTGTTAGTATGCTTGAAGTATTATTATTTTTATGTCAATATGAATTTTTGTCTTGAATATTTCGAATCTGAATATTCATACCACAATTAAGAAGATTTGCATTGAAATTATGCCAAGTAGCACTCCACATCAAAAATTCTCTTTTTATCATTTACCTACTCGAGGACGAGCAGGAATTAAGCTTGGGGATGCCTGATACGTCTCCAACATATCTATAATTTTTTATTGCTCCAAGCTATATTATCTACTGTTTTGGACTATATTGGGCTTTATTTTCCACTTTTATATTATTTTTGAGACTAACCTATTAACCGGAGGCCCAACCCAGAATTGTTGTTTTTTTGCCTATTTCAGTTTTTCGAAGAAACGGAATATCAAATGGAGTCCAAATGGAATAAAATCTTCGGAAACGTGATTTTCTCACCGAACGTGATCCAGGAGACTTGGACCCTACTCCAAGGAACAAAAGAGGCGGTCACGAGGGTGGGCCCCCCTAGGGCGTGCCCCCTGCCTCGTGGGCCCCTCGGTGCTCCACCGACGTACTTCTTCCTCCTATATATACACATGTACCCCCAAACGATCAGAACAGGAGCCAAAAACCTAATTCCACCGCCGCAACTTTCTGTATCCACGAGATCCCATCTTGGGGCCTGTTCCAGAGCTCCGCCGGAAGAGGTCCGTCATCACGGAGGGCTTCAACATCATCATAGCCTCTCCGATGAAGTGTGAGTAGTTTACCTCAAACCTTCGGATCCATATTTAGTAGCTAGATGGCTTCTTCTCTCTCTTTGAATCTCAATACAAAGTTCTCCCCCTCTCTTGTGGAGATCTATTCGATGTAATCTTCTTTTTGCGGTGTGTTTGTTGAGATCGATGAATTGTGGGTTTATGATCAAGTCTATCTATGAATACTATTTGAATCTTCTCTGAATTCTTTTATGTATGATTGGTTATCTTTACAAGTCTCTTCGAATTATCCGTTTGGTTTGGCTAACTAGATTGGTAGTTCTTGCCATGGGAGAAGTGCTTAGCTTTGGGTTCGATCTTGTGGTGTCCTTTCCCAGTGACAGAAGGGGTAGTAAGGCACGTATTGCATCGTTGCCATCGGGGATAACAAGATGGGGTTTAGTTCATATTGCATGAATTTATCTCTCTACATCATGTCATCTTGCTTAAGGCGTTACTCTGTTTTTAACTTAATACTCTAGATGCATGCTGGATAGCGGTCGATGAGTGGAGTAATAGTAGTAGATGGAGAATCGTTTCGGTCTACTTGTCACGGACGTGATGCCTATATACATGATCATGCCTAGATATTCTCATAATTATGCTCAATTTTTGCTCAACAGTAATTTGTTCACCCACCGTAGAATACGTATGCTCTTGAGAGAAGCCACTAGTGAAACCTATGGCCCCCGGGTCTATTCTCATCATATCAATTTCCATCACTTTAATCTTGCTTTGCTTTTTTACTTTGCCTTTACTTTTTACTTTGCATCTTTATACCAAAAATACCAAAAATATTATATCTATCAGATCTCACTCTCGTAAGTAACCGTGAAGGGATTGACAACCCCTAATCGCGTTGGTTGTGAGTAGCTATCGTTTTGTGCAGGTACGAGGGACTTGAGTGTGGCCTCCTACTGGATTGATACCTTGGTTCTCAAAAACTGAGGGAAATACTTACGCTACTCTGCTGCATCATCCCTTCCTCTTCGGGGAAAACCAACGCAAGCTCAAGACGTAGCACTAAATATCTTGGAATCCTCAAATATCCTGTGATCAGGCACACATCCTAACACTTATGCATGTTGATGACTTAGATGTGAAACACACGAAGTAAAGTATATCTTCAATCAATGAAGACTTACATTCTGAGAGTGGATACATTAATGTGGAATTTGACTTCGGAGCGCCACGATAATTGTGCGTCGTGTCTGGGTCTAATACTTCCTATACGGTGGGTAACACCACCACCAAATTCTTCCTTTAGAAGTGTTTTTCTCATGGCGTTACATTTGCAAGTCTTCACATTTTGTTTGTCTTCAATGTTAACATGGCCTCGTGTTTATCTTCAAATGTACTGATTTGGTTTATGTCCTCTACAACATTCACTTATAGCTATGTCTTCACGTTGAATCTTTTGAACTAAGTGAATGTGATCGGACTCTAGCCTTTCTATGCTCCTGTCTCAAGTCTATCTATCCAAATCATATGCATTCTATTGAAACTGTCGAATGTCTTCGCTGAGTCCTTGCCAGCAGGAGACACAGAGACAAACATTAATCTGTTTTCGATGCTCAATCCTTTTTACCTGAAACCCGGAGAAGTGGGAACGACCACCCGACAATCCAAGCGTGTGTGGGAACGTGGAACAACCTCCAATGTGTTACATGATCGCCACGTGTCCTTCAGATGTGAACCGCCAGGGGCACCTGCGTAATAACGTTGTGTCGTCCCTGTCTCTATAAATACATGCCTCACCCTAGTCATTATCTCTTCTTCCACTCTCGCACAAACCCTAGCGCCACCACTAGCCCTCGACGATGCCGGCGACGAAGCGCTTAGCTGCCGTGACCTCACCGACGCCGTCCTCACGCCGATCGTGGACACTCCATCGTCGCCGTAGGTGTCCTCCATCGCCAAGTTAGGGCACGGAAGATCGAACTGCTCGGCCTCCTCTCCCACTCTGTCTAGCAGTTCCTCGTGTGGTAAATAAAACCTCCTTTTACAGTCTTTTTGATATGATAGATTCATCCTTTTCAACCACAAATGGTTTCTGTTCCCACAAGTTGGATCTATCTCATTCTGCATCTCATAGCATGCCTAGTATGTTCACTTATGCTTCGCAAAGTAGTTAGATTCCTCACTTGTACTTATTTGTGGATTCGTACAAATCTGGAACCAACTCTCTACATATGAGTGAATGTCTTCGCACTATGAGGTCAATGTCTTTTAAACTGATTTATCTTCAAAATCTTCTGAGAATGCATATGACCTCTTCCCCTTCCCTCGCACCTCTAATGCTGTCACAGGTACATGTCCGTGGGAGAATCCCTTGGTTCTCATAGTCTGCATTCATTTGCAGAGTTCTTATAGCATCATATAAATTCTCCTGAAGCCAGTTCTTGTCTGACCAGTAGACGAAAGACTTTGACAGTGTTGAAGCCTTTCAGTCTAAACTTCATGGCAACAGAAAAATTAGTCAGGAAGGGCGGCAAACAGCGCCATGGAAACACTGCTAAGGACCTGCCACCGGATCTCTATCAGCTATACAAGTCATATCCAGAAGAGACCTATGGAGAATGCAAGAACCGAATCCAATGGATTCGAAGACATTGGGCAGAGGAATGGTTCAAGTACAGATTCGTCACTAACGAATATGCTGAGAAGAGTGCCATCAAGGGCCCCTAGGGAGATATAATATACAAAGGTCTTCAGCCCAAGTCAAAGTCCGAAGCTATTGCTCAAGGCTTCTACCCCTGCATGATTCGTGGACCTCATCCTGTTAATGCCGACCAATCCTCTCTATTATGGTGTCGAGAAGATAATCTCTTCAAGCACAACTATTAGTTTGCAAAGAACTCGACCAAGGAAAACAAGAAGTCTTTGGGATTAGACTTCAACCCAGGCCCCTCTACGCCACGTGCTGATGGCACACGCGAAGCTGAATCCAATCTGGTTGGGCCCTTCTACAACTTAGAAGGTCTCATCACTCACATAAAGGTTCAAGGGGCAGACGTGGATCAACCTGCAGACGACGCTGATTCTGACGAAGCGCCTGCACCACCAAAGCCTGTGAAGCAAATGAAACCCAAGGCTTCAAAGCCCTCTTCAGTACCAAAGGCTTCAAAGCCCTCATCTGCACCAAAGGTCTCACGGGCGAAGCCTCTGGCCACTGCACCTCCTGAAGCCAGTGTGCAGTCTGAAGATCGCTCACGCATCTCCAAGTCTGCCAAGTTGAAAAAGCCCATGCAACCCACTGGTCAAGCACTGACCCCTGCTGCTGTTTTGAGAAACGAGAATGACGCCATTGATCTGTCTAGCGACGACGATATTGGTGATGACGCTCTTGAGCAATTGATAAAGAGCAAGCAAGAGGCGGAAATCTTCAATGATCTTCCTCTCTTTGATGTGGAAATCTTAAACAAGTTTATTGATGAGTGGTTTGATAGCCCAGATGTCAGCTTTGATGATCTTCAACTTCCAATTGGCCTCAGCGTCTCCTTCCATGGAGCCATTGCTCCTGAGCTGGCTCTAGCTCAGAAAATTGTTGAGCTGAAGCATAAGATCGATTATGAAAAGGCTCAGTTCAAGAAGCACATGGCCAAGCTCAATGTTGAATACATTCAAAACTTCAAGGTCATGATGCATGAGCTCAAGGAAGCATTCCAAAAGAAACGAGAAGAAGCAAAAGGTTCTCGTGAGCGCATGAAGAATCTTGCTGCCAAATGTGTTCAAGGCTACAATGAAGCTGAAAAGCGCAAGGCTTTGGGGAGACCAGGCATTGACCCCAGAATGGCTGCCAAGAAGAAGAAGAAGCCAGTTGTGGCTGAACTAGAAGCATCAAGGCAGGAAGAACCTCGCATTGTCTTCCCAGCCAGTATGACAGGATCGAAGCGTAAGGTCCCCACAGTGGCTTTAGAATTCAAGAAAAATAGAGCAGCTGAAGCCGAAGCTAGAAAGCGCAAGACCAAAGCCACCACTGATGATGCTCCCCCAACCAAGAAAAGGAAAACAAAGAAGAGAGACCGAGCTGCTCCCACAGAGTCCCTTGTTGTCGAGCCAATCTCAGTGGCTCGTCCTATGTCTGAACATCGAGAGCGCCAGTTGATAGTTCATGAGCCTGCTTCCACAGAGGCTCCTGAAGCTGAAGACAATCCAGTTGTTGACCCCACCGCAGCTGAAGACATTGGTCCTCATGACAATGTTGAAGATGATGAAGTCCTTCCTCAGATCGAGCACAATTTGGTATCATCGCCTGTGCTCACGCACAGCAAGCTCATCAGCATTGGTCGTCCTCTAACGCCAACTGCTCAGGATGCATCGTGGGCTGATCACCCAGAACAACAAGACACCCCAAGTACTCCCCAACCACAAGTCACCTCACCAATGCAAGATGACGATGACTTTGAGGCCCATACAACTCCATCTACACAGGCATCATCTGCGTTACGCAGGATTCGCAAAGGACCAAGGCCTCAAGTCACTCTTCCAAGCGTTCCAGAAGGAGAAGTGCATCATCAATCTGTTGCATGTCAAGTGTTCCCAGAAGCCACTCCAACTGTGAACGTCTCTGAGTCTGAAGCCAAAACGGCTGAAGATATTCCGGCTGCATCAGTCGATGAAGAAGTAGAACCACGTGATGAAGAAAGAGTTGCTACAGCCCCGTCCAACCCTGAAGTTGTTCTCGAGGAGAACGTGTCCGACCCTCCAGCTCCTGAAGTGGAGGTTACCAATACTGAGGCGGCCACCAACATCAACACAGAAGCCAATGACGTTGTCCTGGCAGAAGCTAATGTGGCGCCTGAAGCCAATGTGGTGCGAGAAGTGGATGCACCTGAAGCCAATGCAGCACCTGAAGCAAATCCGTTGCCTGAAGCCAATGCTGCACCAGACATAATTATTCCTCCTGAAGCTATTGTGCCACTTGCAGCCCACGTCAACGAAAATGCCAATGCTCCTATACCCCCTCCAAGACCTCATACTGTTGAGCTGGCATTTGATCATGGTCAGCCTGTTATGGTCCGATGGCCCATTCTGGTTCCTCCACCTGCTGCGGGTCCACAATTTGACTATCATGTCGAGCACAGGCCTCAAATCTAGAAGCCCAAGCCAAGACTTCCAAGATTCCCAGGCACTGCAACCTCACCTGGGGTCTTCAATGTGAATGGCTTCGTGGCACATAACACCTTCTTCAACAGCGCCAAGAACCCTTACTCCAAACCTCGCATTTCATCGGATCGATTCTGGAGCTATCAGCAGCGTAGCTACTATTCATGCGTCTTATACAATCAAGGGTGCATATTTCCACATATGCATCTCGACACTGAAGCTATAGCTGGCCTGCCATGTCTAGAAGAAGCGTTGGATTGCTTCAGAGATGCTGGACTCCTGCAATTTGTCACGGACAAGGAACAATGGAATGAAGAGCTTCTATTACAGTTTTATGCAACTCTTCACATTCGAGGCTACAACAGGGATCCAAAGACTTGGGTCCTTGAGTGGATGACAGGAAATATCCATCATGAAGCCAAAGCTCTTGATATCATTGAGCTCACAGCCCTGCCCACTCCTGGTGAATACTATGAACCAGGTTGTCAACAACACCAGAATGCTTTGGAGAGCATTTTTCAGAAGCCAGAACCCAATATGAGCCAAATGCTGAGCATGATGAAGCCTTTGCCTCACGACGCTGAATACCCATCTGAATTCTTTGTTGAAGACCTAGAATATCTGCCTCGCACCATTTACCGTATCATCAGAAAAACTCTATGGCATGTCAAAGGACATTCATCTGCAGCGAAGCTTGAAGGAGCAATAAAGACTTTGGTTTTCTATATCTTCAATGGCATCAACTTCAATGCTCAAGACTTCTTCATCGAGCAATTGGCTGCATCTGGCTCCGACATTTTTGGTCTGAAGTTCTATGCTCCATGGGTAATGTGTCTTATCAAGCTTCACTCTGCCTTCAACTATCAGCCATCTGCACGCAATCATCTTGTATTCTTGCCAGAGGTTGATATGTCTGTTGAAGCTATTTACCCAGAGCCTGCTAAGGATTCGATTTATCTTCACAATGCTGATCGTCAAAGCTTCACCCAGCCAATTGAAGGGGTTCAGGCAGTCTCTTGTGTTTATCCCTTGGCTGGTAACACACGTGCCCCTCGCGCTCAAACTGACGCCACTGGAAGCACCATTGCCCAAAGGCCTCGGAAGTGATCTCGTATTCTCAATGACCGAGAGCTTCTCATCGCGCTACATCAGAAACAGGATAAGCATCACAACTGGCTTAAGCGTCAGATGCAAAGCCTCTTGGTGGACGTCAATCGCATTCGCAATCTTGCCACCAAGAATGCCTTTGTTACACATGAAACATGTCGGAGGTCTTGGAAGAGTTTAACATTGCTTAGTGCTAAAGCTGATCTGCAAGATGATGGCTTCACAGAAAGATTCAAGTTTGACTCAACTCCTCCAAGGAATACTCACTTGCGTCGGACTCCCTCACTTGAAGACTCTGACTATTCGTCCTCAGCTGCAACGAGGAATGCCAGAGTCATCGATGGCCAAGATGATGCCACTTCACCTCCTCCAACTTCAGCGCGTGTCGACACTGCACCAAGTTCTTCTGCACCACCGGACCTCAACGACGACCCTGCTGCTTCACCTACTCCTCATGGGAACGAGTAGAAGCTCTATGTCTTTAAACCTTTTTGGTCCTTACTGACAAAAGGGGGAGAAGCATATGAGTTGATAGTCTTCAAGCGGGTCCATATGGGTGGTTGCTATACTTTTGCCAAGTGCTTACAACTCTCGCTTTTGATACATTTGGTTCGTTTTTGAGTTGTAACACTTAAACTTGATGGTCGTCTGCTACCTTTTCGACACTATGTGATGCGATGATAAATTCCGCATGTGTGACGATAAATTCCGCACGAAGACATTTTGCAGACGTGCATTCTTCATTATGCATGTCATTATCTTCGATATATCCTTTCATGCATGATGAATTGTCTTCTTAAGTAGAAGAGGAGCTCCGCAAGTACAACCTGTCATGTGCATTTGCATTCAAAAGAAAAATACTTATATGCACATCTTCAGGGGAAGCCTTCCTGCTACTTACGAAGACAATACTTAAATCCTTTACAATTTCACATACTTTTATCCCTGTTGAAAACTTCAACTAGTTTGTCATCAATCACCAAAAAGGGGAAGATTGTAAGTGCATCTAGTGCCACCCCTAGTTGGTTTTGGAGTATTGACGACAAACCTGGTTGAGGGACTAATGTGTTTGTGAGAATTGCAGAATAACACAGGTAGAAGTCCCTCATTGATTCGGTTTTCCTACCGGAGATGACCCCTAAAAATGTATGAAGACATTGAAGACAAAGGTGGTATGTGAAGACATTCACATTGAAGTCTATGATAAGAGAAGACATCCCGTGAAGACTATGGAGCGTGAAGACTTAGTTGTTTCGTTGTTTCCTTTTCTTCTTTGTTGAGTCATAGGAACCACCTTACTGTTAAGTGGGGTCCAAGTGAACCAGTCAGAATGACTGAAGTGATGCTTAACCAAAATCCTATGTCTTCGAGCGAAGACAATGAGAGCAAATCTTATCCAGAGCTGGATAAGTCAACTTTGCTTGTAGCCCAAGTAAAGTTGCCGTGTGTGTTTGAAATCTGACCGTTGGAACACGTGTCAGTTCCTTAGTGACCCAGGGTCATTTCGGACAAATCAGGTCGGGTTGCCTAGTGGCTATAAATAGCCCACCCCCTACACCATAAATTGGTTGGCTGCTCAGAGTTAGTGTACGGCTTTTGTCATTTGAGAGCAACTCACCTCGAAGCCTTTGAGAGAGAATTCCTTGCGAGGACAAAGCCCTAAACACCCAGAGCCAAAGAGTGTTAGGCATCACTGAAGTCTTCCTGTCTGTGTGATCTGAAGACTTATTACACTTGAGGACTGTGAATCCTACAGTCGGTTAGGCGTCGCGTTCTGAGCATCCAAGAGTCATTGTGGATCGCTGGTGAACGAAGTCTGTGAAGGTTTGGAAGTCTACCTTGAAGACTTACCGAAGTGATTGGCCGAGGACTGGGTGTCCTTAGCTCAAGGTTGAATAAGGTGAAGACGCGGTCTTCTGAGTTGAACCTCAGCCTCCCTAACAGACGTACAGTTGTCACAGTAACTGGAACTGGTCCAACAAATCATTGTCTTTAACGAGCCACTGGTTCTATCCTTCCCATCTCTTTATTTGCAGATTGGTCCTTGTGAAGTCATTGCCTGTTTGCATTATCTAGTTGTCTTCAATGTGTGACTGTTTGTTCTGATTGGCTTCATACTATCTTCCATCCTGATCTATACTGCCTAGCTGCTATAAGTCTTTGTGCTTTCATTTTATTGAATACTTGACTATGGCTTGCTTAGTATAGTCTACCTTCCGCTGCATGGTAATAGGTTTATTTCTATCGTTTGTCTTCGAAACTTCCATGTTTTGAAGACTTTCATAAAAATCGCCTATTCACCCCCCCCCCCTCTAGTCGATCACTAGCACTTTCAACGTTCTCCATGGATGCTCACATGAAGAAGGAGAAAGGGGATCGGCCAAGACTTTTGTCGTGGCCGTGACTAAGTGTTTAGCCAAAATTATATAGTTTTTTAATTTCTATATAATTATATGAAAAAATAAACCGATACAAACATTGATATTTGAAGTGAAATTTGATGCACAAGTAACTTCACAAAAAAATATAGCTGATATATGACATAAAAAGTGATTTTAAAATTGAACTGGCAAATATGTACCCGCTCAATTTTGAACAACTGGTAATTTTAGGTGGCATATGGTAATAATATGGAAAATTCTCAATGGTAATACGATATTTTCTTGAGCAAATAGTATGTAATTCATGCATAACATATGTTGTATATTTAAATATCAGAACAAGAAAAGGAAACATATCCAAAAATAATAATATATTTGGCAACATGCACATTTTTGGAAATGTTAACACATTTTTTTAAAAATTTCTTAGAAGAAACCAAATAACGATGTTATTTCTTAGAAGAAACCAAATAACATATGTTGTATAACTTTGTTAAATTATTGCCTCTCTCTCTCTCTCTCTCTCTCTCTCTAGCCCCGTTTGATCGGTTACCGGAAATTAGATTTGAAAGTTTAAAACATTCCCATGTGCTGTCGTGGTTCTGTGATTCATCTCCTTGTGATCAACCATGTTAAGACACATATTGATCAATTGGCTATCATGCCCACCATCGTTGAGGGTGGGAAGAAAAATAAGTGGGAGTACAGATGCGACGTCATGTTCAACTAAAGGACTGTGTGTGTGTGTGTGTTTGTTTGGGGTGAGTCTTGAACCATGCTTATTGAGTTAGAGCATCTACAACTATAAGTACTAAATGGTGCCTCCCAAACGCCCGCGGGTGACCATAAACCCCAAATTTGCTAACTCTGTTTGATACAAGGGTTTGGCACCTGATTTACTTTTTGTGGGGACAATGGTGGGAGTGGCGTTGCCCACACCGGGCTAGACCGACGGTAGTGTCCGGTCGCATCCGGGCCTCCCCATATCTGCCCCATATATGGGCCGGATATGGGGTTGCTGGATAGCCCAGGCACTTGGGCTAGGTTTGGGGAGCCGGTTGGGTGGCTAATTTTTGTCCGGACATTGACCGGGCAAGTCACTCGATAATTTGGGCGGAAATGGAGGGTCCGGTTGTAGATGCTCTTAGGGGCAATGTGATATTTTATTTTTTGTTGCAACGCACGAGCATATTTGCTAGTATCCATAAAAGACAACACAATGAAAATAGATGTCTAGCCCACCACACATTGAGGTGCCTAGCTCAACCCACCTACTTTGAGTATCATAGACGCGTATTCGTCAAATTAACCCACTATGTCATTTTGATATTCATTAATTTGCTATATTAAATGCAAATCTGGTAGCACAGATGTTAGCCCATATTCCATCCACACGTGGCACCATGTGTCAAATGTTTGCGTCCTCGAAGGAGCACATAATTTTCCCATCTATTCTCTCATATATCTAGTTTCCACAATGCAACTTTCACCATTTTTTTCTTTATATCTGATTATTGTTGCTAAAGTAAAGAACAAAAGATAATCAGACGAAGAAAATTCATCATGGATTCAATGCCATTATTGTTCCTTGGGCATGTTTCGGTAATGGTAAGGTAAACGTTTAGAGCCGGGGCGCCGGCCGAAACTTCGGCCGGTCTACTCACTCACCCCACGTGTAGCGCTAAAGCAGGAGGGACACGTCATCCCGCGTGGCCCGCACACCGCTCTGCTTCCCTTATCCTTTCCAGCGTGGGTGTTGTCCACACACCACATTTCATTCCTTTCTTCCCCGCCCTGCCCACGCCGTTGCTTCTGCCTATCTACTTTATCTCAGACGCCATTGATGTAGAGTTGCTGCACGGGGCGCCCTCCCCCACGAAGCGCGGAGCCGTGGAGTTGTTGCTGCTGCACGGGATGCCATCGCCATCACCGCACCCTTCGCCATGGCCAAACGCGACGTGGCCGAGCACCGGCGCTACTACGACGGGGGA
>NC_041384.1:25822047-25921408 GCF_002162155.2 Triticum dicoccoides
ACAGGCCAGGGCCGCCATGGCTTACGAGCTCGAGGCATGTTACAACTCCAAAGTTTGCTTCCATATTTGTTTTTGCTGGAAACAGTGTACTAATTTGTTACCATCGTCTTCGTTTTTTTCTGGAACTAACCAAATTTTGCTGCCATGTCTTTTTGCTGGAATCATTTTGTACCACTTTTTTGTTACAACAGTTTTGGTTTTTTGCTACTATCGGCACTGCCGTTTGTTACATCCTTTTTCATGAGGTTGTCGAGACCCTGCGACTATGTCTTTTGCTACAACCTTGTACACTTTTTGCTACAACCTTGTGCATTTTTTGCTACTACCAGAGAAGCCCCTAGCTGGACCATAAGTTGTTTTTGTTACAACCGTTTTGTGGTTTGCTGCAACCAGTGTCAATTTTTGCTACCACCGGCTTCTTGATTTTTCTGGAACCAGCGCTCGATTTTTCATTTTTGCTACCACTAGCGTTTGATTTGCTGGAACAAGATTCAATTTTTGCTACCATTAGGTTTTTGGTTTCTTGGAACGGCGTCGATTTTTTCCAATCTTGCTACCAACGTTTTATTGGTTTTTGTTGGAACCGTCAAGAATTTTTGCTACGACCAGTGGAATTTTTTGCTGCAACCGGCAAATTAAGGACGAGGAACAACATGAGCTCTACGACGGGTGCTGCGGCCGGCGACGTGCGGCTCTGCGAGCCGCGGGGGGCCTCGCTGGAGATGCGCCTCGGGGGCCTTGCTAGTGCAGCGCGGTGCTGCGAGCCACGGAGGATCTCGCCGGAGATGCGCCAGGGGGGCCCGAGGAAGAAGAAGCTGGGGCGATTTTTTTTTGCTCCAGATCCAACCACCGTGCGGCTCGCATCAAGCAGCTATGGCTGGACCGGCCGAAAGTTTCGGCCGGTGCGCCGGCGCCTAGTGGTGCCCGGTAAGGTAAACGTTTAGAGCCGGGGCGGCGGCCGAAACTTCGACCGGTCGACTCGCTCACCCCGCCACGTAGCGCTAAAGTAGGAGGGACACGTCATCCCGCAAGGGCCCGCACACCGCTCTGCTTCCCTTATCCTTTCCAACGCGGCTGCAGTCCACACACCACATCTCCTTCCTTTCTTCCCTGCCCTGCCCACACCGCTGCTTCTACCTATCTACTTTTCTCGGACGCCATTGCTGTAGAGTTGCTGCACGGGGCGCCCTCCCCCACTAAGCGCAGCGGCGTGGAGTTGCTGCTGCTGCACAGGATGCCATCGCCATGGCCGAACGCGACGGGGCCGAGCACCGGCGCTACTACGACAGGGGGCATGGCCTGCGAGCTCATAGGCCAGGGAAGCCATGGCTTATGAGCTTGAGGCATGATACAACTCCAGATTTTGCTTCCATGTTTGTTTTTGCTGGAACCAGTGTACTAATTTGTTACCGCGGTCTTCGTTTTTTGCTGGAACTAACCAAATTTTGCTGCCATGTCTTTTTGCTGAAACCATTTTGTACCACTTTTTTGCTACAACAGTTTTGTTTTTTTTTGCTACTACCGGCACTGATGTTTGTTACATCCTTTTTCATGAGGTTGTCGAGACCCTGCGACTATGTGTTTTGCTACAACCTTTTACACTTTTTGCTACAACCTTGTGCATTTTTTGCTACTACCTGAGAAGCCCCTAGCTGGACCACAAGTTGTGTTTACTACAACTGTTTTGTGGTTTGCTGCAGCCAGTGTCAATTTTTGCTACCACCGGCTTCTTGATTTTTGTAGAACCAGCGCTCGATTTTTCATTTTTGCTACCACTAGCGTTCGATTTGCTGGAACAAGCTTCAATTTTTGCTACCATCAGGTTTTTGGTTTGTTGGAACGGCGTCGATTTTTTCCAATTTTGCTACCAACATTTTATTGGTTTTTGCTGGAAGCGTCAAGAATTTTAGCTACGATCGGTGGAATTTTTTGCTGCGGCCGACAAATTAAGGACAAGGAACAACATGAGCTCTACGACGGATGCTGCGGCCGGTGACGTGCGGCTCTGCGAGCCGCGGGAGGCCTCGCCGGAGTTGCGCCGCGGGGGCCTTGCTGGAGCTGCGCGGTGCTGCGAGCCGCGTTGGATCTCACCGGAAATGCGCCACACGGGGCCGGAGAAGAAGAAGCTGGGATGATATATTTTTTGCTCCAGATCCAACCGCCATGCAGCTCGCATCGAGCGGCTATGGCTGGACCGGTCGAAAGTTTCGACCGATGCACGGGTGCCTAGCGGTGCCCTAATGGTAATAGTATAAACCCCCGTGCGGGGTCGAATGGTAAAATCGGAATCTGAGCTTACCCCAAATGATTGGCCCAGCGACTGGACAATCAATGTCTCATAACGTGGCTGTCCGATCTGAATTTTGCACGTTGTGCAATTAATTCCCTTGTCGTCTGAAACAATTTTCGCTTATATAGACCCCCAAAGCAACGCACGTATGTATCACGAGGCAAATAATCCCACGGGAAACAATGGAGGCCAGCGGCATGGCTGAGGCTCGCCGCCCTCCGCACGTCGCCATGCTGGTGACGCCCGGGATGGGTCACCTCATCCCGCTGGCGGAGTTGGCCAAGCGCCTGGCCGCGCGGCACGGCGTCACGGCCACGCTCATCACCTTCGCCTCCACGGCGTCCGCCACGCAGCGGGCCTTCCTCGCCTCCCTCCCGCCCACCATCGCCTCCATGTTCCTCCCGCCCGTCGACCTCTCCGACCTGCCCCATGGTGCCAGCCTCGCGACCCTCATGTCTGAGGAGTGCGTCCGCTTGGTGCCGGTGCTGATCGGGGTTCTGACGGGGCTCATGGAGACGACGCGGCTGGTGGCCTACGTGGCTGACGTCTTGGGAACAGACTCGTTCGATGCTGCCGTGGCTGCCGGCGTGCCGAGGAGATACATGTTCTTTACGGGGAACCTCCATTGGCTCACGCTCATCCTCCACCTCCCGGAGCTGGACGACACGATGCCCGGCGAGTTCCGGGACCTCGCTGAGCCCGTCAGGCTGCCTGGCTGCGTGCCTATCCCGGGGACGGAAGTCATGTCGGCTCTCCAGGACAAATCCAACCCCAGCCAGGGACGGAGCTCTCATGTAGCCACTGGTGTCAATTGACACCGGTGCCTTCTGGCTTTTGAGCTAATAAGTATTAACAAAAATGCGTCTGACCCCAGCTCAAAAATTCCATTGACCCCAGCCCATCAGGAGAGCAGTCAATCCCTAAAGCCTTAGCCCATAACATCCATTAAGTTATAAAAAAAATCAACAGCCTGCGGCAGCAAACAATGACAGAAGGCCAGGCCCAATGCGTACACACGTCTTTATGTATCAATTAATCGATGTACGCTACTCGGCTGTCGTATGCCTGTACCTATATACGAATAGACGGACGCCCTCATCTCTTCGCCTCCTCATCTCGATCCCTAATTCTGCCACCGCTGTAGCGAATCGGCAACGAACGACGGCGAACTCGACGCCATTTCATCGGGTGAATGTTGACGTCGGCCGACCGTCCGTCAGTGCATAATCTTTAATTTTCAAGTGTTGGCTCTTCCCATCCCAGGTAATCCGCACCCTCTCTCTCTCCCGGTCTCTAGATTTTCTACAATTTTACATGTGCTTTGATTTCTTCTCATGATGGCTATTGGCTAGGTAAGTTTTGAGTGTCTTTTCTATGATTTGCCAAGGACCAGGAGGATATGGATAAATTTTTTGTTGAAGGGAAACAACCAGCACCAGACAGTAATGTGGCGGGGACTTCATACTAGTAGAAAATGGGCTTTCGTTCGGGCCTGGCCAGCCCATTAGTCCCGGTACTTCCACGAACTGGGACCAATGGATGCATTTGTCCCGGTTCGTGAGCCCAGGGAGCCGGCCGGGGCCTCGTGGGTATTGGTCCCGGTTCGTATGGACTCATTTGTCCCGGTTCTAGGCACGAATCGGGACCAAAGGGCCTCCTGCCTGGGCTCGCCGCACCGGCCACGTGGAGGCCCATCTGTCTCGTTTAGTATAAGAACCGGGACTAAAGGCCTAGGGCATTAGTAACGACCCTTTAGTCCCGGTTTCCCAATCGGGACAGATGGGCCTTATGAACCGGGATAAATGGCCCTTTTTCTACTAGTGTCAAGGCCAGTTAGACCAAGACAAAATCTTGCATCAAATATTAGTACTACTCCTCCGCCTCCTGCAGAAATTAATTTAGATGCACTTCCTCATGATCCAGCTGATCTTGCTAATATTTTCACAGATGAATCTTGGTCATGAACTTCAGATTTTCATAGACAATGTCCGAGCGGACCAAAGATTTGCCAATTTGGATGGCATTGTTGATCTTGCTAAAGTGTTGGTGGAAACTAAAAAGCATCTTGCTTTTCCTTTGATGTATCAACTTCTCAAGTTGGTGCTAATTTTGCGAGTTGCTACAACATCAGTGGAGAGATGCTTTTCAGCAATGAATATCGCCAAGAGTGTTTTGCGGAACAAAATGGGTGATGAGTTCATGAGTGATTGCCTGACTTGCTATGTGGAGAAAGACATTTTTTCTACAATAACAAATGATGATGTGATTGATCTATTTAAGAAGATGAAAGATCGAGAAGGGAAGTTATAAAATGTGAGTCTCCGTATCACTTTATTTTTTCCTTAATGATACTTATTTTCTGTATTACTTGTTTTTTATATTGTTGTGAATATAATATGGTCTTTTGTTCATCCTTTCCAGAAAGTTACAAATGAAACGTTCCAAAGTCATATTTTTGCCTATTATTTCCGGAATATGTAAAGAAGTGTTACTTTATGACTTCGCTCAGCCAATACTCGCTACTTGGTACATTTTTATGTAATAATAATATCACCGGCTCTTTCCATATTGTTGTTCTTTATATTGCTCTCGGCCATTATCTATGTTGTTGCACTACTATAATTTCTGCTAGAGGTTTAGCGTGGGCAGCGGTTGACACCAGTGACCATTTTTTCTAGCTTCATCCCTGACCCCAGCTACCGGTGGATGGTGCACCACGGCGAGCTCTACCGCCACGCCGAGGCCATCCTGGTCAACTCCTTCGACGCCTTAGAGCCAGACGCCCCCAGGGTGCTCTCTCACCCGGAGCCCGGCCGTCCTCCGGTGCACAACATCGGTCCGCTCACAAGAACGGACGCCAGCGACGTACCTCGAGCCGCGTGCCTGGATTGGCTCGACCGGCAGCCGCCCAAGTCGGTCATCTTCGTCTCCTTCGGATCTGGTGGGTCGCTGCCGACGGAGCAGATGCACGAGTTGGCGCTAGGGCTGGAGCTCAGCGGGCAGCGGTTCTTATGGGTGGTGCGGAGCCCAAGCGACGAGGGAGCCTTGCACGCCAACTACTACGACGCCGAGAGCAAGAAGGACCCCCTGGCCTACCTCCCGGAGGGGTTCGTGGAGAGGACCAAGGACGTCGGCCTCCTCGTGCCATCGTGGGCGCTGCAGGCGAAGGTACTGGCTCACGAAGCGACAGGAGGATTTTTGGTGCACTGCGGGTGGAACTCGGTCTTGGAGAGCTTGGTGCACGGCGTACCCATGGTCGCATGGCCGCTCTACGCCAAGCAGGGGCAGAACGCTGTGATGCTGACCGAGGGGGCTGGAGTAGCCATACGAGTGCTGATGAACAAGAAAAAGGAGGAGATTGCCGCGGTGGTGAGGGAAATCATGGCAGGCCAAGGCGAAGGCGCCGAGGTAAGAGCTAAGGTGGCGGCACTGCACAAGGCGGCCACCGAAGCTCTACTTGAGGGAGGTGCCACCATGACCGCGTTGGATGAGGTGGTGCACAAGTGGACATGCCATGAGGATAACTAGCTAGGTGTACGCAAATCTAGCAATACATCTGCCCCCTCCTATGCAGTTGTATGATTTGTTTATTGTTCTCATATATTTTCATCTTCAATCCATTTTAGACGACATACTATGTTGGAAATAATGTGGAATCAGGGTTCACTAAGACAGAAATAAAGTATTGGATCAAACTTTTCTCTGGTGTTAAGGTGGTATCTGTGAATAACCATAGACTACCTGAAAAAGATAGAAGAATATGACCTATTTTGGGCGTACAATGCATTACATATGTATGATCATTACCCTTCAATCGGGTCATTCTATTCTACTTTTAGATAGAGAAAAAAACTAAAGGAGAATACTTAGGCCCAGTTCTTTTGAGCAGATTATGGAGAATCTTGGTTCCGAAAATCCCGAGCGAAAAGAACTCGATTGAACTTCCAAAATCTCAACCGGATTCTCCAGAATCCTAGTGCAATCCTAAAATCCCAAAATACCTGGCTTCTCCCACAATCTCAGGATTCTGGCAAGTCCCACCAAAGAAAACGTTTGGACTTAATAGAGTACCCCTTGTGCAGCTGGTTATTACGGCCAAACTGCCACTGAGCCAGCCACGATCGATACAAAGAGAACGAGCCTCTGTCGATGCCTGTTCGCATCGCTTTCCTCCCCGCTTACCTCGAGTAGGGCCGCGCGCTAGGGTTCCAGCACCGCCACCGGCCCCGCCTCGCCGCCCCTGACCTCGCTGCCGCCGTCCCGGTACTCGCCGCCGCTGGATTGGTCCTCGCCGCCGCCGGTACCCACTCCCGCCGCAGCCCAGCCGTTCTCCATGGCCCTCTGCCCTCTGCCGTAGCGGGGACAACAGGAAGCCGCCGCCGTGCCCCTCTGCACCGGGTGCCCACGGCGCCTCCATCCCGAAGCCGCAGCCGAAGTGCCCACCATTCATCCTCCTCCACGGTGAGCCATCCTCTCTGTCCCAACTCTTTGTTCTTCTTTTTTAGCTATATAAATTGGATAGATGCAAATACTTTGTTGCATAGATGGATGAATCGGCGTGTCCGTTGGATAGATGGATGAATGGATTGATTTTTTAATTTGTTAGATGGATGAATGATGCCAGAATTTTTTTGTTCATATTGTCGATGCTACTGTGTATATTGGTTCTATTGGTAGATATTGGTGTTGTGATCTTTGCTACTGTATGAAGATGTTGTTACATTTGACTAGTAGATACTGTTAGAAAAAACAAAGTGTTAACAATTCATCAAACAATTTCTCCAAGAGTAGTACAGACATTTCAACACACAACTCTTTCCAGAATCTCAAACTACAATGTCAGAAAAGAACTCGACCCCAGATTCTGGGAGAAGCAGATTCTAAGAGAATTTTCTAGAATCTTGATTCTGTAGAATCCTGGGCGAAAAGAACTGGCCCTTAATAACACGACGAAACATTTATACAAAACACCTCTTCCGAGCACACGCAAGGGAACCATAGGCAGCAAGTGAAATCCAATCAACTGAAGATATTATTATCATTATTATTATTATTATTATTATTATTATTATTATTATTATTATTATTATTATTATTATTATTATTATTATTATTATTATTATTATTGGGTATTTGTTGATCGATTAGACATCGCCAAATCTATATCTCACTTATTGCAAGATGTAGCTTGGCCTCCCCTCTCGGCTTGGGTGCGAGCAGGCCCATAAACCGGTTTTGGGAAGATTCAGTAGACCACACATTGGATCAGTTTTAGAACCTTCCATGCGCATTCTTTCTTTTTCAGTTTTTCTATGTTTTTTTATATTTTATATTTTACTTTTACTTTTTTATTTAAAAAATACGTTTACATTTGAATACAAGTTTTAAAAATTTCGTATAAATGTGGAACATTTTTCAGATACATGTTGACCCTTTTTCATATACATGACGAACATTGTTTGGAATACATCTCTGAATTGTTTTGTGAATACATGTTAAAATTTTCAAAATACACTTTGAACATTTTCTTGATGGCAACAAATATTATTCTAAATTATACAAGCATTTAATTTTCATTGTATATACATTTTTATAAAAATATCATGAACATATTTTTGAAAGGTATGAACATTTTCTAAAATGTCACATATATTCTTTTTGAATGGTACATTTAAAAAAAATACGAAAGAATATATTATATAAACAGCTTGTAAAAATGTGACCTGTAAATTTTTTTCAAAACAAGTGAAGCTTTGATAGTTGAAAAATGAAGAATTTTTTTCATGTCAATTGCCTGAATCTCAAATTTGTGCTGGTGCCGGAAATTTGGATCGGGACATTGGTGAATGTTGACAGTAGAGCCATATACATTTTTGTTAAAAAAGATTAGCCAAACATATGCTTATCAATTTGAAGTTTTTTTCTGGGAAACTATGAGTTTAATATTTGAGATTATTTGTTGCTACAGCCAACTTGTCTAAAAGTCTAAATTGTTAAAAAGAGACGGGCAATATATTTCATCACCAGGACTAAAGGGAAGAAGCCTTTTTGAAATGAACAAGAGAAAAATCACAATGGAAGAAGCTAGGCCCGGGGATGCATGCATGCATGCATTAGCGGTTTTGTCCTCACTGCCGTAGGGCAATGGCGCACCGTACCTGCCCTGCATCTATCCATGTGGCTGGCTAGCTAGTACTCTCTTCGTTTCAAATTACTCATCACAGAAATGGACATTTTTAAAATTAAAATACATCTAGATACATCGATATCTGTGACAAATAATTCAGAACGGAGGAAGTAGGTACCATCGCTGCTTGGCCTTGCTTTGCATGGAGTCAATGGCAGAAAATTACCACATTTGCCCACCAAATCGCTAATCTGTTGCAAAAAAAATACCACATTAGCAGTAAACTTGTTGCAAAAAACACCGATCGCTCACTTTGCTTCATTTAATCACGTTTCTAACAAAAATCGCCACGTGTGCGCGTTGACTGAGTCTTCTTCCTTCTCCTCTCTTCCCCTTCTACCACACATTTTGTCAAACATGTTGAGGGCATATCCCGCCAGCGCCATGGCAGCCGTCACGGCTAACCCCAATACGCCGCCCCGGCGAGATCCCCTCCGCCCCTTATCGCCCATGGAGCTAATCCCGAGCTCCTGCCGCAGCTCGCGAAGGGAGGCATCAGGGGTCCCCCGCCCGTTGCTGCAGTCCGCCGCGCTTTGAGCCGGGAATAAGGACCTTGTCGCACAGCTCCGCCTCAGCGTGCAGCATCCCGTGACCCTCGTTCTCGCGGCGACGGACCTCTCGGTGGCCGGCGTGGATGCGGGCAGGCCGTGCGGCGCGGCCGTCATGCGATTCGTGCTGGGGGAGGACCGCCTCGCTCAAGGAGGCAACGGGCCGCCGCCGCTGCCATCGAGCGCCAGCGAAGACAATGCACGGCGACCATTCTTCTGCTTGACAACGAGGAGGGGGAGCAGCACCTCCCCGCCCTCAACAAGCTTGCCGGCCGCGGAGCAGCAGGTACGCAGTGGGGACGTGCACGCCCTGGGCCTGGTGCTCCTCCTCGGTGCGGCTAATGGCGAAGCCGAGCTTGGTGTCCTCCTCCTCCAGGGTGATCTCCACGTGCATCTCTCCGGCGGCCGCGGTGTACCAGAGGCGCACAGTTTACCAGGGCAGCGCATTAGGGCCAGCTGCGACGGCCATGGCGATGACGGGAGATGCCCTCAACATCTTTGATAAAATGTGTGATAGAAGGGGAAGAGAGGAGAGGGAAGAAGACTCAGTCAACGCGCACACGTGGTGATTTTTGCCAAGTCAGCTCCCGACAAGCGGGCCTCATTGTCGGAAACGCGATTAACTGAAGCAAAGTGAGCGATCAGTGCTTTTTGCAACAAGTTCACTGCTAATGTAGTGTTTTTTGCAACAAATTAACGACTTGATGGTTTTCTGCAAAGCTAGTCGCAAACATGGTAGTTTTCTGCAATTGATTCCTTTGCATGAGATTGTTCCGGCCGGGCATCATAATGCAGTCAAATCATCACCAGACTCTAGTTTTTTTTCCCCAATGGTGACCATGCACCTGCACTGCATGCACAAAGAACAACAAATGCTTGCTTTTGGCGCCATGGCCGGCCGTGAGCAAGCGGCTGTGCATAGCGTAGCGAGGTGGCTTGGAAAAGCACCAACCTCAGGACGAGAACATTGGGCGAGCCTGAATGAGCGTTGCTGCATGCATGTATGTATAGCTGCTGCTGGCAAGCCTGAATGATCTGATGGCTGTTTGTTTGTAGGAGTATCTCATGGTCAGGACTAGGAGAGAAGCTGTTCCTTGCAACAGGAGAGCAACTTGTCGCCGGTCGATCATGTGAACGCGCGCGTCGCCTACTCCGGCGGAGGCCGGAGTCTAGCTAGCTCAAGAATTTCCGTGCGTGCATGGAATTACTATTTCCGCCTTGTAGAGAATGATTTGGTGCATCGATAATAATTGATCGTGCGCTAGGCACATATATATAGGTACAAGGGGTGCGGCCGGTGTCTTCTCCCAAGATACAAGTACATACAGGGGAAGAGAGACACTACAGGTGCGGCATACAAAACTCAGACCTACGTACATGTACACATGTTCAACACCCCCCGCAGTCGAAGCGTCGCCGGTGACGCAGAGGCTGGATCGAAAGCCCTCAAACGTCGAGGTGGGTAGTCCCTTCGTCATGACATCGGCGAACTGCTGATCGGTGGGCACATGGAGAACTCGAACACGACCAAGTGCGACCCGCTCCCTGACGAAGTGAATGTCGAGCTCAATATGCTTCGTCCGTCGGTGATGGACAGGGTTGGCAGCGAGATACATCGCGGAGACGTTGTCACAGTAAACAAGCGTCGCCTTGGTAACCTCGCATAGCAACTCCTGAAGTAACTGTCGTAACCAAGAGCACTCCACGACGGCGTTGGCCACAGCGCTGTACTCAGCCTCGGCGCTCGATCGTGAGGTCGTGGGTTGTCGTTTAGACGACCATGAAATCAGAGAGGGCCCAAGGTTGACACAGTAGCCGGAAGTGGAGCTACGAGTGTCGGGACACCCAACCCAGTCGGCGCCGGAGTAGGCGACAAGGCTGGTGTCAGGTGAGGCCGTCAGGGTGAGACCCATAGCTGTGGTGCCACGTATGTACCGAAGAATACGTTTCACCAGAGCCCAATGAGTGTCACGAGGAGCATGCATATGAAGGCACACCTGCTGGACAGCGTACTGAATGTCCGGACGCGTCAGTGTGAGATACTGAAGCGCACTGACGATGGAGCGGTAGAAGGGAGCGTCGGACGCCGGAGAACCCTTGATGGCAGACACCTTAGCCTTCGTGTCGACAGGCATAGGAGCTGGCTTGTAGTTAAGCATGCCCGCTCTCTCCAGAAGCTCGTAGGCGTACTTCTGTTGGTGCAGGAAGAAGCCAGTGGCCCGGTGCACAACCTCGATGCCGAGGAAGTAGTGAAGAGCCCCCAAGTCCTTGAGGGCGAACTCGGTGTCGAGGCGAGCTGTGATCTGCTGAAGGAGCGCTGGCGAAGAGGCAGTCAGGATGATGTCGTCGACGTACAGGAGGAGGTACGCGGTGGCGGGACCCTGGTGATAAACAAACAGGGAGGCATCAGACCGTGTGGACCGGAACCCCTGCTGCTGAAGGAAGGCCGCGATCAGCTGGTACCAGGCCCAAGGCACCTGCTTCAACCCGTAAAGAGAACGGGAGAGCAAGCACACATGGTCCGGATAGTCAGTGTCGACGAAGCCAGTAGGCTGCTGACAGAACACCCGTCGAGATGGCCATGCAAGAAAGCATTGGACACATCGAGCTGGTGGACCGGCCAGGCGCGAGAAACAGTGAGCTGGAGAACAACGCGAATCGTGCCCGGTTTGACAACCGGGGCGAAGTTGTCGGTGAAGTCCACACCTGCACACTGGCGAAAGCCGCGCACCACCCAATGTGCCTTGTAGCGCTCAAGGGAACCGTCGGGGCGAGTCTTCTGGCGGAAGATCCACTTGCCCGTGATGACATTGGCATGGGGAGGCCGCGGAACAAGCTGCCACGTACGGTTGCGCTGCAGGGCATCAAGCTCCTCACGCATCTCAGCTAGCCAATTTGGATCCCGAAGGGCTGCGCGAGCGGAGGTGGGTAGCGGAGACGGTGCAGAGGTGGATGCAGCACACGCGTACTAGTCCGACGGGTAGCGCATGCTGGCACAAAGTGTCCCGGTCCGAACCCGAGTGACCACACCGGTGAGGGGTGCGGCCGCAGCAACGGGGGCCGCGAGGGCCGCAACAGGGGCCGCGGCGGGGGCGGCCGAGGAGGCCGCGGCATTAGGGGCCACGGCAGAAACGGGGGCCGCCGGGGGGCCGCGGCGACGGGGCCCACGGGGGCCGCGGCGAGGTCGGCCGAGGGGGCAGCGGTAGTAGCCGCCGTGCAATGGGGCCACAGCAAGGGCCGCAGCGCCAGGGGCCGCCGGCGCAGGGAGCGCGGGCATGGCCAACTCCGGGGCGCGGCTGGGCGGTTCGCCAGAGGTGGGGGCAGGGGCGAACCGCGCCGCTGGAGACGCTGAAGGTGATGGTACCTGCTAAAACGAGAACACCAGCTCATCAAAGTACACATGCCGCGAAGGGAAAACGCGGTGGGACACTAGATCATAGCACCGGTAACCTTTGGTGTTGGGAGGATAACCAAGAAAAATGCAAGGAAGTAACCGGGGTGCGAGTTTGTGAGGAGCAGTGGACACGGTGCTAGGGTAAGAGAGACACCCGAAGATGCGAAGATCATCATAAGATGGAACCGCACCGAAGAGGAGCTGGTGAGGAGTGTAGTTCCAGCAGGAACGACAGGGGCGAATGTTAATGAGGAGGCTGGCGGTCGCGAGCGCGTCCGACCAGAACCGAGGAGGCACGTAGGAGTGGAAGAGCAACGTGCAGACACAGTCATTAAGAGTGCGAAGGACGCGCTCGGCGTGACCGTTCTGCTGGGACGTGTAGGGGCATGTGAGGCGAAAGATGGTGCCGTGGGATGCAAGTAAATTGCGGACGGCGACGTTGTTAATGAAGGAAATATGCCCTAGAGGCAATAATAAAGTTATTATTTATTTCCTTATATCATGATAAATGTTTATTATTCATGCTAGAATTGTATTAACCAGAAACATAATACATGTGTGAATACATAGACAAACTTAGTGTCACTAGTATGCCTCTACTTGACTAGCTCGTTAATCAAAGATGGTTATGTTTCCTGACCATGAACAAAGTGTTGTTATTTGGTTAACGAGGTCACATCATTAGTTGAATGATCTGATTGACATGACCCATTCCATTAGCTTAGCACCCGATCGTTTAGTATGTTGCTATTGCTTTCTTCATGACTTATACATGTTCCTATAACTATGAGATTATGCAACTCCCGTTTACCGGAGGAACACTTTGGGTACTACCAAACGTCACAACGTAACTGGATGATTATAAAGGAGTACTACAGGTGTCTCCAAAGGTACATGTTGGGTTGGCGTATTTCGAGATTAGGATTTGTCACTCCGATTGTCGGAGAGGTATCTCTGGGCCCTCTCGGTAATGCACATCACATAAGCCTTGCAAGCATTACAACTAATATGTTAGTTGTGAGATGATGTATTACAGAACGAGTAAAGAGACTTGCCGGTAACGAGATTGAACTAGGTATTGGATACCGACGATCGAATCTCGGGCAAGTAACATACCGATGACAAAGGGAACAACGTATGTTGTTATGCGGTCTGACCGATAAAGATCTTCGTAGAATATGTAGGAGCCAATATGGGCATCTAGGTCCCGCTATTGGTTATTGACCGGAGACGTGTCTCGGTCATGTCTACATTGTTCTCGAACCCGTAGGGTCCGCACGCTTAAGGTTACGATGATAGTTATATTATGAGTTTATGCATTTTGATGTACCGAAGGTTGTTCGGAGTCCCGGATGTGATCACAGACATGACAAGGAGTCTCGAAATGGTCGAGACGTAAAGATTGATATATTGTAAGCCTATGTTTGGATATCGGAAGTGTTCCGGGTGAAATCAGGATTTTACCGGAGTACCGGGAGGTTACCGAAACCCCCCGGAAGCTATATGGGCCTTAGTGGGCTTTAGTGGAAAGGAGAAAGGGGCAGCCCAAGGTGGCTGTGCGCCTCCCCCTTCCCCTAGTCCTATTAGGACTAGGAGAGGTGGCCGCCCCCTCTCTCTCTTTCCCCCCTCAAGGAGTCCTATTCCAACTAGGATTGGGGGGGGGATCCTACTCCCAGAGGGAGTAGGACTATCCTGGCGTGCCTCCTGTGGCCGGCCAGCCTCCCTCCTCTAATCCTTTATATACTGAGGCAGAGGCACCCCAGAAACACACAAGTTGATCCACGTGATCTATTCCTTAGCCGTGTGCGGTGCCCCCAGCCACCATATTCCTCGATAATACTGTAGCGGAGTTTAGGCGAAGCCCTGCTGCTGTAGTACATCAAGATCGTCACCACGCCGTCGTGCTGACGGAACTCTTCCCCGACACTTTGCTGGATCGGAGTCCGGGGATCGTCATCAAGCTGAACGTGTGCTCGAACTCGAAGGTGCCGTTGTTTCGGTGCTTGATCGGTTGGATCGTGAAGACGTACGACTACTTCCTCTATGTTGTGTCAACGCTTCCGCAGTCGGTCTGCGTGGGTACGTAGACAACACTCTCCCCTCTCATTGTTATGCATCACATGATCTTGCGTGTGCGTAGGAAATTTTTGAAATTACTACGAAACCCAACAGTGGCAACCGAGCCTAGGTTATTTATGTTGATGTTATATGCACGAGTAGAACACAAGTGAGTTGTGGGCGATATAAATCATACTGCCTACCAGCATGTCATACTTTGGTTCGGCGGCATTGTTGGACGAGACGACCCGGACCAACATTACGCGTACGCTTACGCGAGACCGGTTCCCCCGATGTGCTTTGCACACAGGTGGCTTGCGGGCGACTGTCTCTCCAACTTTAGTTGAACCAAGTATGGCTACGCCCGGTCCTTGCAAAGGTTAAAACGGAGTCTATTTGACAAACTATCGTTGTGGTTTTGATGCATAGGTGAGATTGGTTCTTGCTTAAGCTCGTAGCAGCCACGTAAAACTTGCAACAACAAAGTAGAGGACGTCTAACTTGTTTTTGCAGGGCATGTTGTGATGTGATATGGTCAAGGCATGATGCTGAATTTTATTGTATGAGATGATCATGTTTTGTAACTGAGTTATCGGCAACTGGCAGGAGCCATATGGTTGTCGCTTTATTGTATGCAATGCAATCGCGATGTAATGCTTTACTTTATTACTAAACGGTAGTGATAGTCGTGGAAGCATAAGATTGGCGAGACGACAACGATGCTACGATGGAGATCAAGGTGTCGCGCCGGTGACGATGGTGATCATAACGTTGCTTCGGAGATGGAGATCACAAGCACAAGATGATGATGGCCATATCATATCACTTATATTGATTGCATGTGATGTTTATCTTTTTATGTATCTTATCTTGCTTTGTTTGACGGTAGCATTATAAGATGATCTCTCTCTAAATTATCAAGAAGTGTTCTCCCTGAGTATGCACCGTTGCCAAAGTTCATCGTGCCCAGACACCACGTGATGATCGGGTGTGATAAGCTCTACGTCCATCTACAACGGGTGCAAGACAGTTTTGCACACGCAGAATACTCAGGTTAAACTTGACGAGCCTAGCATATGCAGATATGGCCTCGGAACACGGAGACCGAAAGGTCAAGCGTGAGTCATATAGTAGATATGATCAACATAACGATGTTCACCATTGAAAACTACTCCATCTCACGTGATGATCGGTTATGGTTTGGTTGATTTGGATCACGTAATCACTTAGAAGATTAGAGGGATGTCTATCTAAGTGGGAGTTCTTAAGTAATTTTATTAATTGAACTTAAACTTATCATGAACTTAGTACCTGATAGTATCTTGCTTGTTTATGTTGATTGTAGATAGATGTCTCGTGCTGTTGTTCCATTGAATTTTAATGCGTTCCTTGAGAAAGCAAAGTTGAAAGATGATGGTAGCAATTATACGGACTGGGTCCGTAACTTGAGGATTATCCTCATTGCTGCTCAGAAAAATTATGTCCTGGAAGCACCGCTGGGTGCCAGGCCTGCTGCAGGAGCAACGCCGGATGTTATGAACGTCTGGCAGAGCAAAGCTGATGACTACTCGATAGTTCAGTGTGCCATGCTTTACGGCTTAGAATTGGGACTTCAACGACGTTTTGAACGTCATGGAGCATATGAGATGTTCCAGGAGTTGAAGTTAATATTTCAAGCAAATGCCCGGATTGAGAGATATGAAGTCTCCAATAAGTTCTATAGCTGCAAGATGGAGGAGAACAGTTCTGTCAGTGAGCATATACTCAAAATGTCTGGGTATAATAATCACTTGATTCAATTGGGAGTTAATCTTCCGGATGATTGCGTCATTGACAGAATTCTCCAATCACCGCCACCAAGCTACAAGAGCTTCGTGATGAACTATAATATGCAAGGGATGAACAAGACTATTCCCGAGCTCTTCGCAATGCTGAAAGCTGCGGAGGTAGAAATCAAGAAGGAGCATCAAGTGTTGATGGTCAACAAGACCACTAGTTTCAAGAAAAAGGGCAAAGGGAAGAAGAAGGGGAACTTCAAAAAGAACGGCAAGCAAGTTGCTACTCAAGAGAAGAAACCCAAGTCTGGACCTAAGCCTGAAACTGAGTGCTTCTACTGCAAGCAAACTGGTCACTGGAAGCGGAACTGCCCCAAGTATTTGGCGGATAAGAAGGATGGCAAGGTGAAAAAAGGTATATGTGATATACATGTTATTGATGTGTACCTTACTAGAGCTCGCAGTAGCACCTGGGTATTTGATACTGGTTCTGTTGCTAATATTTGCAACTCGAAACAGGGACTACGGAATAAGTGGGCACTAGCAAAGGACGAGGTGACGATGCACGTGGAAAACGGTTCCAAAGTCGATGTGATCGCGGTCGGCACGCTACCTCTACATCTACCTTCGGGATTAATATTAGACCTAAATAATTGTTATTTGGTGCCAGCGTTGAGCATGAACATTATATCTGGATCTTGTTTGATGCGAGATGGTTATTCATTTAAATCAGAGAATAATGGTTGTTCTATTTATATGAGTAATATCTTTTATGGTCATGCACCTTTGAAGAGTGGTCTATTTTTGATGAATCTCGATAGTAGTGATACACATATTCATAATGTTGAAGCCAAAAGATGCAGAGTTGATAATGAAAGTGCAACTTATTTGTGGCACTGTCGTTTAGGTCACATCGGTGTAAAGCGCATGAAGAAACTCCATACTGATGGACTTTTGGAACCACTTGATTATGAATCACTTGGTACTTGCGAACCGTGCCTCATGGGCAATATGACTAAAACACCGTTCTCCGGTACTATGGAGAGAGCAATAGATTTGTTGGAAATCATACATACCGATGTATGTGGTCCGATGAATATTGAGGCTCGTGGCGGATATCGTTATTTTCTCACCTTCACAGATGATTTAAGCAGATATGGGTATATCTACTTAATGAAACATAAGTCTGAAACATTTGAAAAGTTCAAAGAATTTCAGAGTGAAGTTGAAAATCATCGTAACAAGAAAATAAAGTTTCTACGATCTGATCGTGGAGGAGAATATTTGAGTTACGAGTTTGGTGTACATTTGAAAAACTGTGGAATAGTTTCGCAACTCACGCCACCCGGAACACCATAGCGTAATGGTGTGTCCGAACGTCGTAATCGTACTTTACTAGATATGGTGCGATCTATGATGTCTCTTACATATTTACCGCTATCGTTTTGGGGTTATGCTTTAAAGACGGCCGCATTCACGTTAAATAGGGCACCATCAAAATCCGTTGAGACGACACCTTATGAACTATGGTTTGGCAAGAAACCAAAGTTGTCGTTTCTTAAAGTTTGGGGCTGCGATGCTTATGTGAAAAAGCTTCAACCTGATAAGCTCGAACCCAAATTGGAGAAATGTGTCTTCGTAGGATACCCAAAGGAGACTGTTGGGTACACCTTCTATCACAGATCCGAAGGCAAGACATTCGTTGCTAAGAATGGATCCTTTCTAGAGAAGGAGTTTCTCTCGAAAGAAGTGAGTGGGAGGAAAGTAGAACTTGACGAGCTAACTGTACCTGCTCCCTTACTGGAAAGTAGTACATCACAGAAAACTGTTTCAGTGACACCTACACCAGTTAGTGAGGAAGCCAATGATAATGATCATGAAACTTCAGATCAAGATACTACTGAACCTCGTAGATCAACCAGAGTAAGATCCGCACCAGAGTGGTACGGTAATCCTGTTCTGGAAGTCATGCTACTAGATCATGATGAACCTACAAACTATGAAGAAGCGATGGTGAGCCCAGATTCCGCAAAGTGGCTTGAAGCCATGAAATCTGAGATGGGATCCATGTATGAGAACAAAGTATGGACTTTGGTTGACTTGCCGATGATCGGCAAGCAATTGAGAATAAATGGATCTTTAAGAAGAAGACTGACGCTGATGGTAATGTTACTATCTACAAAGCTTGACTTGTCGCGAAAGGTTTTCGGCAAGTTCAAGGGATTGACTACGATGAGACCTTCTCACCCGTAGCGATGCTTAAGTCTGTCCGAATCATGTTAGCGATTGCCGCATTTTATGATTATGAAATTTGGCAAATGGATGTCAAAACTGCATTCCTGAATGGATTTCTGGAAGAAGAGTTGTATATGATGCAACCAGAAGGTTTTGTCGATCCAAAAGGAGCTAACAAAGCGTGCAAGCTCCAGCAATCCATTTATGGACTGGTGCAAGCCTCTCGGAGTTGGAATAAACGCTTTGATAGTGTGATCAAAGCATTTGGTTTTATACAGACTTTCGGAGAAGCCTGTATTTACAAGAAAGTGAGTGGGAGCTCTGTAGCATTTCTGATATTATATGTGGATGACATATTACTAATTGGAAATGATATAGAATTTCCGGATAGCATAAAGGGATACTTGAATAAGAGTTTTTCAATGAAAGACCTCGGTGAAGCTGCTTACATATTAGGCATTAAGATCTATAGAGATAGATCAAGACGCTTAATTGGACTTTCACAAAGCACATACCTTGACAAAGTTTTGAAGAAGTTCAAAATGGATCAAGCAAAGAAAGGGTTCTTGTCTGTATTACAAGGTGTGAAGTTGAGTAAGACTCAATGCCCGACCACTGCAGAAGATAGAGAGAAAATGAAAGATGTTCCCTATGCTTCAGCCATAGGCTCTATCATGTATGCAATGCTGTGTACCAGACCTGATGTGTGCCTTGCTATAAGTTTAGCAGGGAGGTACCAAAGTAATCCAGGAGTGGATCACTGGACAGCGGTCAAGAACATCCTGAAATACCTGAAAAGGACTAAGGATATGTTTCTCGTATATGGAGGTGACAAAGAGCTCACCGTAAAAGGTTACGTTGATGCAAGCTTTGACACTGATCCGGACGATTCTAAATCGCAAACCGGATATGTGTTTACATTAAACAGTGGAGCTGTCAGTTGGTGCAGTTCTAAACAAAGCGTCGTAGCGGGATCTACATGTGAAGCGGAGTACATAGCTGCTTCGGAAGCAGCGAACGAAGGAGTCTGGATGAAGGAGTTCATATCCGATCTAGGTGTCATACCTAGTGCATCGGGTCCAATGAAAATCTTTTGTGACAATACTGGTGCAATTGCCTTGACAAAGGAATCCAGATTTCACAAAAGGACCAAGCACATCAAGAGACGCTTCAACTCCATCCGGGATCTAGTCCAGGTGGGAGACATAGAGATTTGCAAGATACATACGGATCTGAATGTTGCAGACCCGTTGACTGAGCCTCTTCCACGAGCAAAACATGAGCAGCACCAAGGCTCCATGGGTGTTAGAATCATTACAGTGTAATCTAGATTATTGACTCTAGTGCAAGTGGGAGACTGAAGGAAATATGCCCTAGAGGCAATAATAAAGTTATTATTTATTTCCTTATATCATGATAAATGTTTATTATTCATGCTAGAATTGTATTAACCGGAAACATAATACATGTGTGAATACATAGACAAACTTAGTGTCACTAGTATGCCTCTACTTGACTAGCTCGTTAATCAAAGATGGTTATGTTTCCTGACCATGAACAAAGTGTTGTTATTTGGTTAACGAGGTCACATCATTAGTTGAATGATCTGATTGACATGACCCATTCCATTAGCTTAGCACCCGATCGTTTAGTATGTTGCTATTGCTTTCTTCATGACTTATACATGTTCCTATAACTATGAGATTATGCAACTCCCGTTTACCGGAGGAGCACTTTGGGTACTACCAAACGTCACAACGTAACTGGGTGATTATAAAGGAGTACTACAGGTGTCTCCAAAGGTACATGTTGGGTTGGCGTATTTCGTGTCACACCCTAGCTAGTCATGCATTAGAGTGTTGCATCATGTTTACTCTTTCATCAGAAACTTGAAATGGGGATCTGTGAAACCCTCAGAATCATTTTGAAAATGACCCAAATAAAAATTTCTCCAAAAGGGTCCAAGAAAATGCTCATGTTGATCTCTGAAAATATTGGACAGAGATAAAAATCAAACCAATATTTTTAGTGGCTCATGGACATTTATTTTGGGCATTTGGAATTAATGCATAAATATTTGCTTTGGAAATATATTTCTATATATATTAATATATGTCCAAATATTATGCCAATTATAAAGGAGCTCTGGAATAATATATCTAGCCCCTGAAAAATTTGGCATAAGTTAAATAAATGATTTAATATATTATTTAAATCAGAACAAATGTCAGAAATTAGAAAACAGAAAAAAACAAAAGGTAGAAGCTTACCTGGGCTCCTCCACTGTGCAGCCCATCCAGCTGGCCGGCCCAGCCAGCAGGCGGCCCAGCCCGTCTCCCTCCTCTGTCGTCTTCGTCCCGACAGAGGGAGGGGAGTGTGGCCGGCGCGCGCGCGCGCCACCGCGCCACGCCACCTCTCTCGCTGCCTGCCTGCCCTCCCCTCCTCGCCTCGATGCCCTGGACGACGCCACGCCTCCCCCCTGCTCTCTCTCACTCGCCCTCGGCTCTTCCCTCCTCTCCCTCGCTCTCTCTCTCACGGCCGAACACCACCGTCGCCGCCGTTCGCCTTAGCAGCCGTCTCCGGCCACCCCTCGCTCCCCCGACTAGCTCAGAAGCTCCGCCACAACCCCCTCGTCCTCCCCACCGCTCCACAGGCCTCCGGAAGCCCTGCATCGCCGCCACGTCGCCGTTCCCCTCCTCGGACTCCGACCACCGTCGCCGTCGATTCGCCGTCTCCAGCGCGTCCCCGAGCCCGCTTCGACGCCCACTGCAACCGCGGTGAGCTACGCCACCGTTTCCCCCTCTTCTCCCCCTCGTTCCCTCACCGCAGCCTCCTCCCCACCACGGCCGAACCTCCGCCGTCGCCGAGCTCGCCGTCGACGCAGCTCCGGTGACCATTTGGTCACCCCGGCGAGTCCAACGAGTTCGTAAGGCTCCGTAGAGCATCCCTAGCGCCTCGCCTAGCTCGCCTTCGAGCTCCAACCCCGTTTTCGTGCACGACCGAACCCCGGCGGCCGCAGCCGAGCTCGCCGCCGTCGACTCCGGCCACCCCAGGCCCAGCCACCACCACCGTTCGATGCGCGGGAGCAAGGGATCTCCAACGAGCCCAAGCACAGCCTCGCCCGTGCCCTGTAGCGCGATCCCGCGTCACGCCGCCGTCTCGGACCTCGCCGGCGTCATGTCGCCGGTGGGGTTTGACTTGTCCGACCTGGGGTTTGACCCCCCAGGGTCACTAACGCGTGGGCCCCGTCGGCCAGGTGGACATCATTAGCGCTAACCACTGTTAGTTAACCCCCTGACACTGACCAGTGGGCCCCAGCGCCACTAATTAGTAATTAGGATTAATTTAACCCTGTTTAACCCCCCTGTCACTGACGTGTGGGCCCCACACGTCAGGTTTGACCTTAGCCAGCCGCAGTTGACCACTGACGTCATGCTGACGTCATGCTGGCGCAATAGTTATATTTCTGGATTTAAATTAAATCAGGAAATTCCAGAATATTATTTAAACTTCAAAAATTCATAACTTTTATTCTGTAACTCCAAATTGGACAAATTATATATGAAAAATGATCAGAAAAATCCAATCTATCCATCTGTACTATTTTCATGCATGATCAAGCAAGTTAAATTGATGTTTCAAGCAGAACAAGGAAAAGCACTTTAAAAGGCCATATTTGAATTTGAAATTTGAATCCTTGATTCAAATTTGTCCAAACCCTTCTGGTTTTAGTTGCGTTAGCCCAACACACTCATATTGCCATGTTTCATGCATGCATAATATTGTTGCACATTGTTTGGTGATGGTTGTGTATCGGTGTCCTTTGCGACAGGTTCTGCCTCCGAGGAGTACCGTGATTACCCTAACAAAGAACCGTATCAGTGCATCGAACCATCAGGCAAGCAACCAACCATTTGATCATATCGATACAATCCCATGTTCTTGCTCCTGCTCTCTTTTACTGCATTAAGACAACGCAATTCAAACTGCTGTGTGCTACGGTAGTTGAACCCATTTCCTCTGCATGACCTGTCATTGCCACAGTAACTAGATGAAACCCACTAGCATGTGTAGGAGTTGATTGAGCCCTGTGTATGTGTTGTTCCTACCTTGCTATGCCTGCTATGCTTAGAGTCGTGTCAGGTCTGGTTCATCTGGGTGATGGGCTAGAGTGAAATGATTATGTCGGTAATGAGAGTGGTGTGGTGAACACGATTTGGTAAAGGTATCGATGAGAGGCCATGTAGGAGTACATGGTGGGTTGTTTCATTGAAGCCGACCTTAAGCACTGAGATCTATATGTGTGATTTAAGATACAGCTACTACCATGCATTGGGCCCTGAAATATGACCCCGCTCGACTTCTTATTCACCCTAGCTCTCTGTCCAGGAGTTGCAAGTAGTTTCTGGTGTTTGTAGTCTACTGGAGGCCGTGGACAGCGCTGACCGTAGGGGTGGGCTGTGATGCGGTAGGTACGTGGCACGGTGTACCGAATACCCGTTAGGTATCTCGGGAACCCTGTTCACATCGTTCGGGGCCGTATGGGAAACCTCGGCCGGACTCCCTGCGCATGGAACCTGAATAGGCGATAAACCTGGACTAGAGGCTTAAGTGTTTAGGTAGGTCGTGGTCTACACCCACGTCGGCTTTCGCTTGAAGTCTGCCGAGCACATGTCGTGTGCAGACGCTAAGTGGTGGAAACATGTATGAAGAAGTACACCCCTGCAGGGTTATCATAATCTATTCGAATAGCCGCGTCCGCGGTAAAGGACTACTTGGTTGCCTATACAGTTCATAGACAAGTAAATGGAAACTACTAAAAGCCTCAAGATAAGAGTGAGTGCCGAGGATGGCTCTCCCGTAGGAAGACGGAGGTGGATCCTCGGTGGTGTATTGAAGTGGTGAGTAGTGGACTCGTGTGCGCAAAACCATTTCAAGTTGGAGTATCGTAGGATAGTCTAGCCAAGAGTCAAAGCTGGCTTGCTGCAATAACTCCACCAACCCTTCTTGATACTAAGCATGTATGTAGGATCTGATGTAAGTCTTGCTGAGTACCTTTGTACTCATGTTGCTATAATCTACATTTTTACAGAAGACGCTGCAACCCCTTCTGATGGGTTCTATGTAGACGTTGACATCAACGAGTAGGCTAAAGACCCAGGTGGTGACCCTGAGCTTGTGAAGGACCACGTAGTATAGCTAGGCTTCCAAGCCTCTTTTATTTTACTAGTTGTCTGTACTCAGACAATGTACTTCCGCTGCTGGTTTGTATGACTGTATGACTTGAATGCTGGGTCGTGTGACCCGTATCTTTGTGTATGCTATGTATGGCTCCCTGAGCCTTAAATAAAGTACTTGTGTCATAGAGTCATGTTGTGATGCTTCGTTGTATTTGCACATATCGAGCATATTGTGTGTATGATTGAAATGCTTGGTATGAGTGGGATCTGACTATCTAGTTGTTTATCTTTAGTAGCCTCTCTTACCGGGAAATGTCTCCTAGTGTTACCGCTGAGCCATGGTAGCTTGCTACTGCTCTGGAACACTTAGGCTGGCCGGCATGTGTCCTTCTTCGTTCCTGTGTCTGTCCCTTCGGGGAAATGTCACGCTTGAGTACCGGAGTCCTGTTAGCCCGCTACAGCCCGGTTTACCGGAGTCCTGCTAGCCCAGTGCTACAGCCCGGACCCACTTGCTGATGACCGACACGTTCGAAGCTGGGTCATGGATGCCTGTCCCTGTAAGTCTGTGCCACTTTGGGTTTATGACTAGTCATGTCAGCCCGGGCTCTTTATCATATGGATGCTAGCGACACTATCATATACGTGAGCCAAAATGCGCAAACGGTCCCGGGCAAAGGTAAGGCGACACCCGTGGGGATACCGTGCGTGAGGCCGCAAAGTGATATGAGGTGTTACCGGCTAGATCGATGTGACATCGAGTCGGGGTCCTGACAGCGTTGGCATCAGAGCCGGACTGCCTGTAGGTTCTCCAAGCCAAACTGGTCGATGTTGAGTCTAGAAATTCTTTAGTTATATGTAGGGGAATTGTTTGTGGGTTGGAACGTAAGGCTCTTTTTACTCCTTTATCTTATGACATTCTGATCTGAGTCAGTCCATTCTTCCACCGGGGGTTAAGGAATTAGGACCTATTCTCTCTAACAGGATCACGTGTTACTAATCAGTAGTACCTTATAAGTTTGATGGATACAAGCCTAGTTCAGTTCTACTACCACATTATGTTGTTAGAATGGATTCAGAACTTTGATATGATGATGTTGAGGGTGTACGAAATCCTTTGTCAAATGTCTCAAATCCTTCTTGAGCATTTACAGCTGTTATGCTGCCGAAATTTTGCTAGAAATTCTAATGCCTTTGCATTATGATTGTGCTTTCAGATGGCCACTCGCGACCTCAATCAAGTGGTTCGCCTGACTCGATGCCTAGATGTACCCGGCCATACTGCCAAGTTGGTTAGGGTAATGACTGAGGCTGGATACCGCTGGTATCCTGAGTACACAGTCGAAGAGCAATTTCGGGACTTTAATCAAAGCCAGTATCTCTGCACTGTCAGGATATTTCCATCTTATCCTGGATCCACCGAGCCCCTTCACTGCTCTTATGGACTCGGGGTTACTATTGAGATGGCTGTGCAGGACGCCGCCTACTCTATGATGACCATTATGCGAGTCAGATCTGGTATATTTCGGGACTCTGATTTCCGGTATATGCCAGGATCACTTCCGGGAGCACAAGGGTATCTCCAGGCTATTTATGCTGACCCCACTCAGGAGGATTCACGGACTCGCACCACTGCTGAGATGCTCGAGGATAAGGACCGTGAAAATCGGGCCTTGAGGTTAGAGCTCTTCAATACCCGTGCTGACCACTGGGCCACTTTGACTCGGTTCGCACCGGCGGTGCAAGCTGGATTCTCAGATATGCGCGATCTCTATCCTGTGAGGTCTGCTCTGCCAGACGTGATGGTTTGGCGTGATGTAGGAGGCATCACCCCACCTCGCGGTCCCCGCAGGCCACCGTCTGTTGGTCCAAGGCCTCATCCTAGCCCCTATGGTCCACAAGCTCCGCGATATCGTCTGTTTCCGTATGATCATGTTGAGCTTCCAGGCTATGGAGGTCACTTTTACGAGGACTACTACGGATCGGTTTGAGTTAGTGGTAGTATCACTAGTTCGCACTAGCTGTGTCGTCTATCGTCCCGCGTGACTCGTGGGATATGACCTAGTTTGTACTCTTTCCGGAGGTGTAGAAAAATAATGTATAGGAGCTTGGAATGCCTCCGATGAGATGTAATCCTTTTCTCACCGTAATAGTACTTTGTTTGGTCTTGTACTAAACCCTGTATGGTGTGTATGACGATGGAATAAAAGAAGCAGTTTCTGTTTTTACCATGTCATACGGATGATCATCTTGCATTTCGAGTTATTCCTTACATTCTGTATCCTATGTCGGAATTTTATCATTCTGACTAAATCATTGTCTTGTTACCTAGGATGGTCAACACGCGCGCTAACCCTGCTTCTCAAGAGCAGGCCGAAGGCAGTGAAGGCAGGAATGAAAATCTGCCTCATCCTCCTTCACTAGCCGAGGTTATGATGGAAGCTGAGAGAAACAAGTGGGAGACCAACCGTTTGTTGGAGCGTATTGAACAGAACACGGCACACCATCAGAGGACTAACGTGGTGTCACTCAGTGATTTTATCAAATTACATCCACCCACGTTCCACCACTCCGTCGAGCCTCTCGACGCTGATGACTGGCTTCGCAGTATCTCTCACAAACTGCGTTCCGCGCTAGTAGCTGAGGCTGACAAGGTCACCTTTGCTGCATATCATCTTGAAGGCCCCGCCAGTCTATGGTGGGAAAATTATGGAGCTATGCGCCCAGCGGGCCATGTCACTACTTGGGCTGAGTTCAGCGAGGCTTTCCGTGAGCATCATATTCCGGAGGGTCTCATGGACCGTAAACGTGAAGAATTTTGCAGTTTCACCCAAGGCCGACTTTCTGTGGATGTTTACAGCAGGGAGTTTGGTAATCTCGCACGATATGCAACCGAGGAAGTTTCTACTGACGCCAAGAAGCAAGCAAGGTTCCGTAAGGGCCTTAGTCCTGAGCTTCACCGTGACCTCCGTCTGCATGAGTGCACATCTTTTCAGAAACTTGTCAACAAAGCCATCAGTGCTGAAACTGGTCAGACTGACTATGACGCAACACGCAAGCATGCCCGTGATATGGGTTCCTCATCCGGTGCTGGTCCTCAGAAGCGCCGCGTGTGGGTACCCAACACCGCCCTGCCACCCAGGTTCACACCGAGGCCATCCTTCCAGGCGCCTCGCCCCGTTCAGCAGTCTGCACCGGCCAAGCCCTATGGGGGTCCAACTAACAATGCTCCTCCACGTACCAGTTCCGTGACTTGTTTCAAGTGTGGGGAATCTTGCCACTATATGCGTGAGTGTCCCCAGACCAACCCCAACCAGTCTGCTAAAGCTGTTGGCCGTGGCAAGCCGACAGGAAAAGTATTCCACGCCAAGCCGGTCACCGCTACACGTGGCCATGTCAACTGTATCTCTGCCGAAGAAGCTCAAGAGGATCCCAACGTCGTTCTCGGTACGCTTCTTGTTAATTGCCACCCGGCATCTGTTCTTTTCGATACAGGAGCCTCTCATTCTTTTATATCTGAAAACTATGCTCGTTTGCATAACGTCGCATTCGGTGATATGCCAACCTCTATGGTAATTCAAACTCCGGGATCCAAATGGCAAACTTCTAGAGTAAGCCATGGAAATGAAATCCAAGTCGACAGACTTGTTTTCCTTGTCTCTTTGATAGCCCTTAAATTTTCAGATATCAATATCATTCTGGGTATGGACTGGATGTCAGCTCATCAAGCCAAAATTGATTGCTTCTCTAGGACTGTTCAACTCACCCATCCTTCGGGGAGGATAGTCAATGTCTTGACCCGAATAGCTAAGCGACAATTATATTCTCTTAACGCCAGCCCTTTGCCAGACCTTGAGGACGTTCCGGTAGTCCGTGACTTCCCGGATGTCTTCCCAGAAGAATTGCCAGGTGTTCCACCTGACAGGGATGTTGAGTTCGTAATAGACCTCATTCCGGGAACCGTTCCGATTGCTAGAAGACCCTATAAGATGGCACCCCTAGAACTAGCCGAGCTTAAGAAACAACTCGATGAGTCCTTGAAAAAGGGTTTCATCCGACCTAGTTCATCTCCGTGGGCTTGCCCCGTCCTATTCGTCAAGAAGAAGGATGGTACGGACCGGATGGTTGTAGATTACCGACCTGTCAATTTGGTCACAATCAAGAACAAATATCCGCTTCCCAGGATCAACGACCTGTATGATCAGCTCGCTGGATCCTCAGTCTTCTCCAAGATGGATTTGAGGTTGGGCTACCATCAAATCAAAATCAGAAACGGAGACATTCCTAAAACGGCCTTTGTTACTCGTTATGGCCAATACGAGTACACCGTCATGTCCTTCAGTTTAACCAACGCTCCAGCCACCTTTTCTCGGTTAATGAACTCAATCTTCATGGAGTATTTGGATAAATTCGTTGTAGTTTGCCTCGATGATATACTCATCTACTCCAAGAACGAGGAAGAACATGCCGAACATCTAAGGCTAGTGTTGCAGAAACTTCGAGAGCATCGCCTTTATGCCAAATTTTCTAAATGTGAATTCTGGTTGCCAGAAGTGACCTATCTGGGTCATGTAATATCTGGTAAAGGTATTGCTGTCAACCCTGAGCGAGTTCAAGCCGTCCTTAACTGGACTCCACCTGAATCGGTCAAGCAAGTTCGGAGTTTTCTAGGCTTAGCGAGCTATTGTCGTCGCTTTGTCGAGAACTTCTCCAAGGTTGCCAAACCTCTAACCGAACTCCTCAAGAAAGATAAGAAGTTCGAGTGGACTCCACAATGTGAGCACAGCTTTCAGGAACTGAAAAGACGCCTGACTTCTGCTCCCGTACTGGTACCGCCAGACTTCTCCAAGGATTTTGTTATCTACTGCGACGCCTCGCGACAAGGACTAGGTTGCATTCTCATGCAAGATCGACACGTAATTGCCTACGCCTCACGGCAATTGCACCCACATGAGGAGAATTATCCTACTCATGATCTAGAGCTTGCAGCTGTAGTCTATGCACTTAAAACCTGGCGACATTACCTCCTCGGTAATCGTTGCGAAATATTCACTGATCACCAAAGTTTGAAGTACATCTTCACCCAACCGGATCTGAACCTCAGGCAAAGACGTTGGGTTGAATTGATCACAGACTTCGACTTAGGAATAACCTACACCCCAGGGAAAGCCAACGTCATGGCTGATGCGCTAAGTCGTAAATCTTATTGTAACAACCTGATGTTACAACAAAGTCAACCGCTTCTCCATGAGGAATTTCGGAAGCTTAACCTTCACATTGTACCTCAAGGTTTTCTTTCCACCTTGGTAGCAAAACCTACTCTTACGGATCAAATCATCGCTGCCCAAAAGCGAGATAAGGGAATATCTAAAATCAAAGAGAACATTGCTAGCGGAGGTGCTAGTTGTTTCTCCACAAATGATCATGGTGTTGTGTACTTTGAGAACCGTCTAGTGGTTCCCAAGAACCAGCATATACGGCGTTTGATCCTTAAGGAAGCTCATGAATCTCCTCTCACCATTCATCCCGGTAGCACTAAGATGTATCAGGACCTACGCCAGAGGTTCTGGTGGACTAGGATGAAGAGAGAAATTGCTCAGTATATTGCAAATTGCAACGTCTGCCGTCGTGTAAAAGCAGAGCACCAACGGCCTGCTGGCACCCTTCAACCCTTAGCTATTCCTGAATGGAAATGGGATAAAATTGGTATGGATTTCATTACCGGTTTTCCCAGGACTAAGAGAGGGAATAATGCTATTTTCGTCGTGGTCGATCGTCTTTCCAAAGTAGCCCATTTCCTACCTGTTCGAGAGTGTATAACCGCTAGTCAGCTGGCAGACTTATACATCTCCCGAATAGTGTCTCTCCATGGTGTTCCTTTGGAAATTAACTCGGATCGAGGAAGTCTTTTCACCTCTCGATTTTGGGAAAGTTTCCAAAATGCTATGGGAACTTGTCTCTCCTTTAGCACCGCCTTCCACCCTCAGTCGAGTGGTCAAGTGGAACGCGTCAACCAAATTCTAGAAGACATGCTTCGAGCCTCTGTTATCTCATTCGGAATGGACTGGGAGAAGTGCCTTCCATTTGCCGAATTCGCTTACAACAACAGCTATCAATCTAGCTTGGGTAAAGCCCCTTTTGAAGTTCTCTATGGACGACGGTGTCGAACACCCCTTAACTGGTCAAAGACCGGGGAAAGACAATTCTTTGGCCCGGACATGATTCAGGAAGCAGAAGAACAAGTTCGTATCGTTCGTGAAAAGTTGAAAACAGCCCAATCCCGTCAAAAGAGTCAATATGACCGAAAGCATAAGGCTATGACCTTCGAGGTTGACGAGAAAGCTTATCTTCGGGTCACCCCTCTGAAGGGAACCCATCGTTTCGGTATCAAAGGCAAATTGGCTCCTCGTTACATTGGACCTTTTCGCATTCTTGCCAAACGAGGGGAAGTTGCCTACCAGCTGGAACTACCTCCGCATCTCTCCAGAGTCCACGATGTCTTCCATGTTTCTCAACTCAGGCGTTGCTTCTCGGATCCTATCCGTGAAGTGGACCACGAAACGCTTGATCTCCAAGATAATCTTACATATCGAGAGTACCCCGTTCGTATCCTCGATCAGGCCGAACGTATCACTCGACGTCAGAACATCAAGTTCCTCAAAGTACAATGGTCGCACCATTCTGAGGATGAAGCAACCTGGGAAAGGGAGGATCGTCTTCGACTTGAGTACCCCGCCTTCTTCCCGGAGGAACCCAAATCTCGGGACGAGATTCTTTTAAGTGGGGGTGAGTTGTCACACCCTAGCTAGTCATGCATTAGAGTGTTGCATCATGTTTACTCTTTCATCAGAAACTTGAAATGGGGATCTGTGAAACCCTCAGAATCATTTTGAAAATGACCCAAATAAAAATTTCTCCAAAAGGGTCCAAGAAAATGCTCATGTTGATCTCTGAAAATATTGGACAGAGATAAAAATCAAACCAATATTTTTAGTGGCTCATGGACATTTATTTTGGGCATTTGGAATTAATGCATAAATATTTGCTTTGGAAATATATTTCTATATATATTAATATATGTCCAAATATTATGCCAATTATAAAGGAGCTCTGGAATAATATATCTAGCCCCTGAAAAATTTGGCATAAGTTAAATAAATGCTTTAATATATTATTTAAATCAGAACAAATGTCAGAAATTAGAAAACAGAAAAAAACAAAAGGGAGAAGCTTACCTGGGCTCCTCCACTGTGCAGCCCATCCAGCTGGCCGGCCCAGCCAGCAGGCGGCCCAGCCCGTCTCCCTCCTCTGTCGTCTTCGTCCCGACAGAGGGAGGGGAGTGTGGCCGGCGCGCGCGCGCGCCACCGCGCCACGCCACCTCTCTCCCTGCCTGCCTGCCCTCCCCTCCTCGCCTCGATGCCCTGGACGACGCCACGCCTCCCCCCTGCTCTCTCTCACTCGCCCTCGGCTCTTCCCTCCTCTCCCTCGCTCTCTCTCTCACGGCCGAACACCACCGTCGCCGCCGTTCGCCTTAGCAGCCGTCTCCGGCCACCCCTCGCTCCCCCGACTAGCTCAGAAGCTCCGCCACAACCCCCTCGTCCTCCCCACCGCTCCACAGGCCTCCAGAAGCCCTGCATCGCCGCCACGTCGCCGTTCCCCTCCTCGGACTCCGACCACCGTCGCCGTCGATTCGCCGTCTCCAGCGCGTCCCCGAGCCCGCTTCGACGCCCACTGCAACCGCGGTGAGCTACGCCACCATTTCCCCCTCTTCTCCCCCTCGTTCCCTCACCGCAGCCTCCTCCCCACCACGACCGAACCTCCGCCGTCGCCGAGCTCGCCGTCGACGCAGCTCCGGTGACCATTTGGTCACCCCGGCGAGTCCAACGAGTTCGTAAGGCTCCGTAGAGCATCCCTAGCGCCTCGCCTAGCTCGCCTTCGAGCTCCAACCCCGTTTCCGTGCACGACCGAACCCCGGCGGCCGCAGCCGAGCTCGCCGCCGTCGACTCCGGCCACCCCAGGCCCAGCCACCACCACCGTTCGACGCGCGGGAGCAAGGGCTCTCCAACGAGCCCAAGCACAGCCTCGCCCGTGCCCTGTAGCGCGATCCCGCATCACGCCGCCGTCTCGGACCTCGCCGGCGTCATGTCGCCGGTGGGGTTTGACTTGTCCGACCTGGGGTTTGACCCCCCAGGGTCACTGACGCGTGGGCCCCGTCGGCCAGGTGGACATCATTAGCGCTAACCACTGTTAGTTAACCCCCTGACACTGACCAGTGGGCCCCAGCGCCACTAATTAGTAATTAGGATTAATTTAACCCTGTTTAACCCCCCTGTCACTGACGTGTGGGCCCCACACGTCAGGTTTGACCTCAGCCAGCCGCAGTTGACCACTGACGTCATGCTGACGTCATGCTGGCGCAATAGTTATATTTCTGGATTTAAATTAAATCAGGAAATTCCAGAATATTATTTAAACTTCAAAAATTCATAACTTTTATTCTGTAACTCCAAATTGGACAAATTATATATGAAAAATGATCAGAAAAATCCAATCTATCCATCTGTACTATTTTCATGCATGATCAAACAATTTAAATTGATGTTTCAAGCAGAACAAGGAAAAGCACTTTAAAAGGCCATATTTGAATTTGAAATTTGAATCCTTGATTCAAATTTGTGCAAACCCTTCTGGTTTTAGTTGCATTAGCCCAACACACTCATATTGCCATGTTTCATGCATGCATCATATTGTTGCACATTGTTTGGTGATGGTTGTGTATCGGTGTCCTTTGCGACAGGTTCTGCCTCCGAGGAGTACCGTGATTACCCTAACGAAGAACCGTATCAGTGCATCGAACCATCAGGCAAGCAACCAACCATTTGATCATATCGATACAATCCCATGTTCTCGCTCCTGCTCTCTTTTACTGCATTAAGACAACGCGATTCAAACTGCTGTGTGCTACGGTAGTTGAACCCATTTCCTCTGCATGACCTGTCATTGCCACAGTAACTAGATGAAACCCACTAGCATGTGTAGGAGTTGATTGAGCCCTGTGTATGTGTTGTTCCTACCTTGCTATGCCTGCTATGCTTAGAGTCGTGTCAGGTCTGGTTCATCTGGGTGATGGGCTAGAGTGAAATGATTATGTCGGTAATGAGAGTGGTGTGGTGAACACGATTTGGTAAAGGTATCGATGAGAGGCCATGTAGGAGTACATGGTGGGTTGTTTCATTGAAGCCGACCTTAAGCACTGAGATCTGTATGTGTGATTTAAGATACAGCTACTACCATGCATTGGGCCCTGAAATATGACCCCGCTCGACTTCTTATTCACCCTAGCTCTCTGTCCAGGAGTTGCAAGTAGTTTCTGGTGTTTGTAGCCTACTGGAGGCCGTGGACAGCGCTGACCGTAGGGGTGGGCTGTGATGCGGTAGGTACGTGGCCGTGTGTACCGAATACCCGTTAGGTATCTCGGGAACCCTGTTCACATCGTTCGGGGCCGTATGGGAAACCTCGGCCGGACTCCCTGCGGATGGAACCTGAATAGGCGATAAACCTGGACTAGAGGCTTAAGTGTTTAGGTAGGTCGTGGTCTACACCCACGTCGGCTTTCGCTTGAAGTCTGCCGAGCACATGTCGTGTGCAGACGCTAAGTGGTGGAAACATGTATGAAGAAGTACACCCCTGCAGGGTTATCATAATCTATTCGAATAGCCGCGTCCGCGGTAAAGGACTACTTGGTTGCCTATACAGTTCATAGACAAGTAAATGGAAACTACTAAAAGCCTCAAGATAAGAGTGAGTGCCGAGGATGGCTCTCCCGTAGGAAGACGGAGGTGGATCCTCGGTGGTGTATTGAAGTGGTGAGTAGTGGACTCGTGTGCGCAAAACCATTTCAAGTTGGAGTATCGTAGGATAGTCTAGCCAAGAGTCAAAGCTGGCTTGCTGCAATAACTCCACCAACCCTTCTTGATACTAAGCATGTATGTAGGATCTGATGTAAGTCTTGCTGAGTACCTTTGTACTCATGTTGCTATAATCTACATTTTTACAGAAGACGCTGCAACCCCTTCTGATGGGTTCTATGTAGACGTTGACATCAACGAGTAGGCTAAAGACCCAGGTGGTGACCCTGAGCTTGTGAAGGACCACGTAGTATAGCTAGGCTTCCAAGCCTCTTTTATTTTACTAGTTGTCTGTACTCAGACAATGTACTTCCGCTGCTGGTTTGTATGACTGTATGACTTGAATGCTGGGTCGTGTGACCCGTATCTTTGTGTATGCTATGTATGGCTCCCTGAGCCTTAAATAAAGTACTTGTGTCGTAGAGTCAAGTTGTGATGCTTCGTTGTATTTGCACATATCGAGCATATTGTGTGTATGATTGAAATGCTTGGTATGAGTGGGATCTGACTATCTAGTTGTTTATCTTTAGTAGCCTCTCTTACCGGGAAATGTCTCCTAGTGTTACCGCTGAGCCATGGAAGCTTGCTACTGCTCTGGAACACTTAGGCTGGCCGGCATGTGTCCTTCTTCGTTCCTGTGTCTGTCCCTTCGGGGAAATGTCACGCTTGAGTACCGGAGTCCTGTTAGCCCGCTACAGCCCGGTTTACCGGAGTCCTGCTAGCCCAGTGCTACAGCCCGGACCCACTTGCTGATGACCGACACGTTCGAAGCTGGGTCATGGATGCCTGTCCCTGTAAGTCTGTGCCACTTTGGGTTTACGACTAGTCGTGTCAGCCCGGGCTCTTTATCATATGGATGCTAGCGACACTATCATATACGTGAGCCAAAATGCGCAAACGGTCCCGGGCAAAGGTAAGGCGACACCCGTGGGGATACCGTGCGTGAGGCCGCAAAGTGATATGAGGTGTTACCGGCTAGATCGATGTGACATCGAGTCGGGATCCTGACATTTCGAGATTAGAATTTGTCACTCCGATTGTCGGAGAGGTATCTCTGGGCTCTCTCGGTAATGCACATCACATAAGCCTTGCAAGCATTACAACTAATATGTTAGTTGTGAGATGATGTATTACGGAACGAGTAAAGAGACTTGCCGGTAACGAGATTGAACTAGGTATTGGATACCGACGATCGAATCTCGGGCAAGTAACATACCGATGACAAAGGGAACAACGTATGTTGTTATGCGGTCTGACCGATAAAGATCTTCGTAGAATATGTAGGAGCCAATATGGGCATCTAGTTCCGCTATTGGTTATTGACCGGAGATGTGTCTCGGTCATGTCTACATTGTTCTCGAACCCGTAGGGTCCGCATGCTTAAGGTTACGATGACAGTTATATTATGAGTTTATGCATTTTGATGTACCGAAGGTTATTGGGAGTCCCGGATGTGATCACGGACATGACGAGGAGTCTCGAAATGGTCGAGATGTAAAGATTGATATATTGGAAGCCTATGTTTGGATATCGGAAGTGTTCCGGGTGAAATCAGGATTTTACCGGAGTACCGGGAGGTTACCGGAACCCCCCGGAAGCTATATGGACCTTAGTGGGCTTTAGTGGAAAGGAGAAAGGGGCAGCCCAAGGTGGCTGTGCGCCTCCCCCCTTCCCCTAGTCCTATTAGGACTAGGAGAGGTGGCCGGCCCCCTCTCTCTCTTTCCCCCCTCAAGGAGTCCTATTCCAACTAGGATTGGGGGGGAATCCTACTCCCAGAGGGAGTAGGACTCTCCTGGCGCGCCTCCTGTGGCCGGCCAGCCTCCCCCCTCTAATCCTTTATATACTGAGGCAGAGGCACCCCAGAAACACACAAGTTGATCCACGTGATCTATTCCTTAGCCGTGTGCGGTGCCCCCAGCCACCATATTCCTCGATAATACTGTAGCGGAGTTTAGGCGAAGCCCTGCTGCTGTAGTACATCAAGATCGTCACCACGCCGTCGTGCTGACGGAACTCTTGCCCGACACTTTGCTGGATCGGAGTCCGGGGATCGTCGTTGAGCTGAACGTGTGCTCGAACTCGGAGGTGTCGTAGTTTCGGTGCTTGATCGGTTGGATCGTGAAGACGTACGACTACTTCCTCTACGTTGTGTCAACGCTTCCGCAGTCGGTCTGCGTGGGTACGTAGACAGCACTCTCCCCTCTTGTTGCTATGCATCACATGATCTTGCGTGTGCTTAGGAAAATTTTGAAATTACTACGAAACCCAATAGTTAAACTCCTTGTCGTTGTCAGTTTGAAACGCGAGAATGGGACGACCGAACTGTGTGGTGACATATGAATAAAAGGCTGTGAGTGTGGCAAGAGCATCGGACTTGCTACGGAGAGGGAATGTCCACACATAATGAGAAAAATCATCCAATATCACCAGATAGTATAAATAGCCCGTGTTGCTAGCAACCGGGGACGTCCAAACATCACTATACAATAGCTGAAATGGAAAGGTGGAAATGTTTGTAGACTCGCTAATGGGAAGACGAATGTGCTTGCCAAGATGGCAAGCCTCACAAGTATGATCGTCGACTTTATTACATGAGAAAGAAAAACTATGAAGAATCTGACGCATAACGGTGAAGTTGGGATGACCAAGAAGGGCATGCCAAAGATCGACACTGGTGACGAAGGCGATGGGACGACGGGTGGTGGTGGCGCCGGAGGGGTGCACTGGGTAAAGCTCGTCTGGGCTGTCACATCGCTGGAGTACCATCCGTGTACGGGCGTCCTTCACAGAAAAACCGATATCGTCAAATTCAATGGTGATAGGGTTCTCACGAGCAAGGCGACGAACAGAAACATGATTAGTAACTAAGTCAGGAGACACAAAAACATTAGACATATGGACATGAGTAGAAGTAGACGGAAAAGACATATTACCGACATGCGTAATGGGTAGGGAGGAACCATTACCAACGGTGATACGGGTGGGAGTATGAATGGGAGTGGCAGACATGAGGTTACCGGGATGAGCAGTCATGTGAGCAGTGACGCCCGAGTCCATGTACCAGTCACCACCGCAACCATAAGAGCTCGGTGACGGGGCGGAGTGCAGGGCGGCGAGCAGGGCCGGGTCCCACGGCAGCAGTACCTGAGTAGGGTAAAACCCTCCGTAGGCTGGCGCGGGAGCTGCACCGAAGGCTGACTGAGTTGTTGAAGAAAGATACCAAGTTCATATGGACAGAGGAATGTGAGGCTAGTTTCCAGGAGTTGAAGAAATGTTTGGTTACCTCACCAGTATTGATTTTGCCAGACCAGACCAAGGATTATGAGGTGTATTGCGACGCTTCACGTCGAGGACTTGGAGCAGTGCTTATGCAGGAAGGGAGAGTTGTTTCATATGCCTCAAGACAACTGAAGCCTCATGAGTTGAATTATGCCACGCATGATTTGGAGTTAGCAGCAGTAGTGCATGCATTGAAGACATGGAGACATTTCCTCATTGGAAATCATTGTGAGGTGTACACGGATCATAAGAGTTTGAAGTACATTTTCACACAGAAGGAGTTAAATCTCAGACAAAGGAGATGGTTGGAGCTTATCAAGGATTATGATATGAAATTGCATTATCACCCCGGAAAGGCTAATGTAGTAGCCGACGCATTAAGCCGTAAGAGCCATGTCAATACATTAATGACGGGAGAAATACCAAGGGAGTTAGCAGAAAATCTTCGTGAACTATGTTTGGAAATAGTTCCGAGAGGCTATGTAGCAGCATTGGAGATTCAGTCAACCTTGATGGATAAAATCAGGGAAGCTCAGAAAGCTGACAAAGAGATTGCCGCTATAAAGGAGAAACTGAGCAAAGGAAAAGCTAAAGGATTTCGTGAGGATGAACACGACACCCTATGTTTTGAAGACCGTGTTTACGTGCCCAATGATCCGGAGATCAGAAAGTTGATTTTGCAAGAGGCACACGACTCACCGTATTCGATTCACCCAGGAAATACCAAGATGTATTTGGATTTGAAGGATATTTTCTGGTGGACCGGAATGAAGAAGGATATTGCGGAGTATGTAGCAGTTTGTGATGTATGTCAGAGAGTAAAGGCAGAGCATCAGAAGCCAGCAGGATTGTTACAACCATTGCCGATACCCGAATGGAAGTGGGATAAGCTAGGCATGGATTTTATCACGGGATTACCCAGGACTCGTTCAGGCTATGACTCGATTTGGTTTGTAGTTGATCGATTGACGAAAGTAGCTCATTTCATCTCGGTAAAGACCACTTACACCAGTGCTAAGTTGGCAAAGGTATACATGACCAGGATCGTATGTTTGCATGGAGTTCCAAGGAGTATCGTATTAGATAGAGGAACCCAGTTTACCTCAAAGTTCTGGAAGCAGTTGCACGAAACTTTGGGTACCAGGCTAGAATTTAGTACAGCTTTTCATCCACAGACAGATGGACATACTGAGAGAGTCAATCAGATTTTGGAGGATATGCAGAGAGCTTGTGCGCTAGATTACGGATCTAGTTGGGACGATAATTTGCCATATGCAGAGTTCTCTTACAACAACAGTTATCAAACCAATTTAAAGATGGCCCCTTTCGAAGCTTTGTATGGAAGGAGGTGCAGGACACCGTTGTCGTGGGACGAAGTTGGAGACCGCCAGTTGTTTGGATCTGACTTGATTAAAGAGTCTGAACAGAAGGTGAAGTTGATTCGCGATAGGCTCAAGATAGCCCAGTCCAGACAGAAAAGTTATGCAGATTCTAAACGCAAGGAGACAGTTTAGGAAGTCGGAGATAGAGCTTATCTTCGAGTATCTCCACTTCGGGGAACAAAATGTTTTGGAGTTAAAGGGAAGTTAGCGCCACGATTTGTAGGACCATATCGAGTTTTGGAGCGTATGGGAGAAGTGGCCTACAAGTTGGAATTGCCCGAAGGATTGTCAGGAGTACATGATGTGTTCCACGTTTCTCAATTAAAGAAATGTCACGCGGAGATGGCTGACATATAGTTGAGAGACACGGTGCCTTTGGAAACTATTCAGCAGGATAACGATTTGACCTACGAGGAGAAACCAGCTAAGATTCTCGAGTTTGCCGGCCGAGTTACTCGCAGCAAAGATATCAAGTTTTGCAAAGTTCAGTGGAGCCACCACACGGAGGATGAAGCCACCTGGGAGCGAGAGGAAGATTTGCTCAAGGACCACCCTCACCTATTTTCAAGCCAACCCGAATCTCGAGGGCGAGATTCATCTTAAGGGGGGTAGGTTTGTAACATCCCAAATTTCCAATTTGGAATGTTATACATTAGATCATCAATGCATATCATATTTTATTTTGCATTTTGGTTGATCCTAGAAATTCTACGCAACTCAATGACCCACGGAGAGAGTTGGGGATTTCGTTATTTTCATATTTGAGTTCTCTCAAATTTTGAGAATAGGATCATTTGATTTTATTTATTTTATCATCAATTATTTCTACTACAAAAATATGAGAGAGGGAATAAAATGACTTTCCCAAAATAAAGAAATACTGAGGATTTAATAATAAAATCAAATAAGATTTTATTTCAGAGTTTGTCGGTGTTTTATTGAATTTAAGAAAAAAGTGCGTTTTTCAAAATTGTATTTAGGGCCCAAATAAATGTTTACCTTATGCGGCTTGATTTTAGAAGCCCGTGAAAATTTATTTCGGAATTTTTGGAGTCAGTTTAGTATTTCTTTTTATTTTTCTTCCAAGCGGAATAATTAAAAAAAACGAACCGACTTCGGGCCGTACCTGAGCGGGACACCGCCCGGGGGCAGCCTTTAAATAGCGCCGCCCCGAGCCGCCCCAGCCCATCAGCCCCGCCTCGATCCGCGCGCCGCCGGAGCCGCCGCCGCCGACGATCCCGCCGCCCGAGGTTCGTCACCGCCTCGTTTTTCGTGCTGAAAAAAAAAATCGGCGTTCGTCGTTTTTCTTTTTCTCGGATTAAATCCGCGATTTTTCTGATCGCGATTCCTGATCCGATTTTCGTTTTAGTTTAACTTTTCGCTCGTTTATCCGAATCAGGCGATTCAAGCGCCTAGAGATTCATCTCGAAACCCTCTATTCGTTTAACCAACTTAAACAAGTTTTTGCTACTATAAAATTTGCCCTAGATCCAGATTACTAGAACGAAGTTGTTTTCTTTCGCCGTTTGACTTTCGTTGTTTCGTTCGATTTGATTCTTTTTGCCAACCGGAGTTCTTAAGTTGAACTTTCTGGTTAGATCTCTTATTTGAGTTTTACCTGTGCATTAGATGAGTACTTATTGTATGCTTGTTTGTTTGTCTGCGGTAGAATACCCGGAGTGCGCCGCCTGTTACTTCGAATCGTTAGGTTTCGCGGATCGTCAGCAAGGCAAGTAACACTTTGATCATACCTTTTCTACTACCCAGTTTTATTGCATTAGATCAATCCTCACACATTGCATGATTAGGATCTAATTAAATTATGGGATGGGAAGTAGATGAGGTAGTACCTATTACCTGTTATTATCAAACCTTTGGGAGTTACTTCTACGTTTGCTTATTATGCCATGCTATGCTAGTAGACGTGGATTGGGTGAGTGATATCCATGACAGATGTGAGATTGTTAATTAATGATTTATCTAAGGTGGCAACTTAAACACACATCTGGGTGGATTGAGGCACCTGGGTATTCCAGGACTTGCCTGTTTTCTTTTGGACCGCCACTCAGGCTCAAAGGGATCATGAGACTATTCATACTAGAAACTTCCGTGTGCAGCCACAAGCTATTATGGGCTCTAGCATAGTTGACTAAGTTGTGCGAACTCTTACAGTGGTAGACTAGCAGATGTAGGGGATGTAGGTGGTACGGTCTACCCGATCGTAAGGTGCTAGCGCTTCTGAAAGACTATGTCTCGGTTATCCGTCTTCTCAAACACCATGTAGTGCGAGAAACCAAACGGAGGCGATCGAGTCTTGTGGGGAAAGGTGTGTAAACCTCTGCAGAGTGTAATAAACTAATCATGGTTAGCCGTGTTCCCGGTTATGGACATCTTGAGTATCTAGTACTTGGATTTTCATGTGAATCTCAACATGTTACTCTAAATTAATTTTGTTGGGTTATGTTTAATGATGATATTTAATTGGGATTGAGAATGATGTCAACCATTCTCAATGTTTAACAACCACCATGATAGTAATTAAATTTTATTCCTTTGAAGTAAGGAAAAATTGGCTTTACGCAAAACAGTAACCATAGAGCTTTCCACCAGCCAAATATGCATATAGTATAGCTATTTCATTCCATTACTCTCTATGTGTTACCTTGCCAGCATATTCCATGTGTTGACCCGTTTTCGGGCTGCAACGTTAATGTTGCAGACTTTTCAGACGATGATTAAGGAGTTTTTAGGTCGTGGTTCTATACTCAGTGATGCCGTTGGAGTTGATGGACTCACTTATCTTCCAAGCCTTCCGCTGTTATCGTTATTAGATGGCCTTAAGCCATACTTATTGTAATAAGTTCTCTTTTGAGACACCCGATGTAATAAGTGTGTGATTGCTACTCTGCTATAAATCCTCTGAGTACTGTGTGGTGTCAGCATTACTGATCCAGGGATGACACCGGAGCACAGAGATCAGACTATTTGAGGTCTGGTCGCTACAGAGATGGTATCAGAGCACACGCTGACTGTAGGACACGACCAGTAAGCTAAAGACCTAGATCACTATTCACTCTCTTCTCTTCTGACTTCTCATCTTTTTTCTCCTCTTTCAGATGGAGGATGCAAGGAACAAGTTCACGCAACCGGATGAAGATACACCCTTTGGACGACACTTGAAGGAAGTCACTAGATACCTGAACATAGGAGTACCAAGCTTCACGGGAACCTACAACGCCACTTTACCTAAGGAAGAGCGCTGGATGATTCAAGTTTAAGTTCTAGGAAGGACGTTCATGCCAGTCACCGAGCCCATAGAGTTTTCTTTTGATGCCCCAACTTGGAGTCTAGGAAAGAGCATGGCAGCTCACATCACCATGGGACGCATTGGAGAAGTCTACCGCAAGGATCTCAAGGATACTATCTACCAGATTTGTGGGCGTCGAGATGAACACTAGGAGATGATCAGCACCAGAAAGGATAGATCAATCGCAGCTTTTATTCAGGAGTTAAACCAGCACATTCGACGACAGGAGAACCAGATGTGCGCCGACATGATAGATCTGAAGAAGGCTAAGACTAGAATCAAGGAACTGGAGGAAGAACTCAAGGCTACACGTGAGGATTATGAAGAGGAAATTGAAGTATTGGTGGATAAAAATGCCGACCTAACAAAGAAGATTGGAATATTTATGGGAGGCCCTACACCAGTAGATGAAGACGAAGAACCCAAGGAGATTAGTCCGGAAGACTACATCATCATCGACGACACCGACTCGGAACTAGATAGTAGTGATGATGATTATGTTGATGAAGCTAGAGCAGATATCATGTAGTCTGCAACCGAAGAATATTTCTAGTAGACCACCACATCAGTAGTAGTAATCCACCATGTAAATATAGTAGTCCGAGCACTTTTGCGATAGTTAGATCGATTGTATGCCCTTGTTTGATTGAATGAAGTGAATTGTTTGGTTTTGCCTCATGTGCATATGGGTAGTGTTTTCTCTTTAGACCCCCTCTATTCTTATATCTCATCTTTTCTAAACCCTCAGATGCCTCCGAGATGTGACCCCGGATTTGCCTTTCCTCCGGAGCTAACCCAGCTGATCCAACAGCAGAACACATTGATGCAGTTGCTAGTCCAGAATCAGAATCAGAGGAACAACAACAACAACCCACCACCACCACCACCACCACCACCTGTTGACCACTTAGCCCATTTTCTTAGGCTGAATCCACCGGTGTTTTCCAGTAGCACCGAGCCGATAGTAGCAGATGATTGGCTCCGCAAGACAGCTAGGGAGTTGACCACAGCAGGATGCACAGATGCGGAAAAAGTGAAGTTTGCCGCACATCAGCTTGAAGGACCCGCAGCATCATGGTGGGAGAATTTCACAGCCACTTTCCCAGTTGACACTGTCACATGGGACCAGTTTCAGCAGGCTTTTCGTACTGCCCATGTTTCAGCAGGAGCTATGGCCATGAAGAAGCGTGAGTTTCGTAACTTGCGCCAAGGAGGACGGATAGTTGGCCATTATGTGGAGGAATTTAGTAAGTTAGCACGTTATGCCCCATATGACGTTGCTACGGATGCAGCTAAGCAGGAGAAGTTTCTGGTAGGACTGAATGATGATTTGAGCATGCAGTTGATGGTAGCAACCTTCAACAACTACCAGGAGTTGGTAGATCGTGCTCTTATGATTGAAGGGAAGCAGCATCAGATTGAGAGCCGCAAGAGGAAGTATGGACAAGGAAAGTATAATTCAGGAGCTCAGCAGAAGCCGTGTTTTACCCCTAGACCGAGAGGACATTTTTAGCATACCCATGGAGGAGGTAGCTCGCACAATCACAAAGGCACCAAGAATGGTAATGGCAACGGAGGAAGCAACGGCCAGAACTGCACCAACCCCTCAACCCCAGCTAAAAAGGACCTAAGCCAAGTCACTTGCTTTAAGTGTTCGAAGACCGAACATTATGCCAATGAATGTCCTGAAGGCCAAAATGGCAATGGAAGTTCTGGGAAGAAGCCGAACCCTTTTAACAGGGGACAAGTGAACCACGCTAGCGTGGAGGAGGTTGAAGCTCAGCCCGATGCAGTAATAGGTAAGTTTTTGGTTAAGTCATTTACTGCACTCGTTCTTTTTGATACTGGTGCATCGCATTCATACATCTCAAGGGGATTTGTGGATAAGTATAACCTACCAACCCAAGCCCTTAGGTCACCCATGTTAGTAACCTCGCCTGGAGCAGAGTATGTGGCTAGTCTATGGTGTGATCGGTTACCATTAAGGATTGGTAACTATGTTTTTCCCTCAGACCTAATAGTATTGGAATCTCAAGGATTGGATGTGATATTAGGCATGGATTGGTTATCAAAGTATGAAGGGAATACTGAGTGTGCTAGTAAGTCAATTTTGCTTACCACCCCAGAAGGGAGAAGGATCAAGTATGTATCCCGGCATGTGCCAAAGAGGACTCAAGTAAATTTCCTAACAGGAGTTGTGCAGGAGGAAGTACCAGTGGTAAGGGATTTCCCTGATGTATTTCCAGAAGAGTTGCCAGGCATGCCACCGGATAGAGATATCGAGTTTTTGATTGAGCTATTGCCAGGCACAGGGCCAATATCAAAGAGACCATATAGGATGCCAGCAAAGGATTTAGTGGAAATTAAGAAATAGATTAAGGAGTTACTGGATAAGGGATATATCCGCCCAAGTTCTTCGCCTTGGGGATCGCCAGTACTTCTAGTGGAGAAGAAGGATGGATCGTTAAGGATGATTGTCGATTATCGAGGATTGAATGAAGTTACGATCAAGAATAAGTACCCACTACCGATGATCAATGATCTGTTTGATCGATTGCAAGGAGCTAAGGTATTTTCCAAGACCGATCTGCGATCAGGATACCACTAGTTGAAGATTCGAGAACAGGATATCCCAAAGACACCTTTTACCACCAGGTATGGGTTGTACGAGTATACTGTTATGTCATTTGGTCTGACCAACGCACCTGCCTATTTTATGAACATGATGAACAAAGTGTTTATGGAGTTTTTGGATAAGTTCGTCGTAGTGTTCATTGATGATATCCTGGTATATTCGAAGAATGAAGAGGAGCATAAGGAGCATTTGCGGTTGGTACTTGGAAAGCTCAGAGAACATCAGTTGCATGCCAAGTTCAGCAAATGTGAGTTTTGGTTGAAGGAAGTAGGATTCCTCGGACATGTTATATCTGGAGAAGGTATAGCAGTAGATCCCGCTAAAGTTGAAACTGTGACCAAGTGGGAAGCCCCAATAACAGTTGGAGAGATCCAGAGTTTTCTTGGACTCGCAGGATACTACCGGATATTTATTGAGAATTTCTCAAAGATTGTGAAGCCTATGACTGAGTTGTTGAAGAAAGATACCAAGTTCATATGGACAGAGGAATGTGAGGCTAGTTTCCAGGAGTTGAAGAAACATTTGGATACCTCACCAGTGTTGATTTTGCCAGACCAGACCAAGGATTATGAGGTGTATTGCGACGCTTCACGTCGAGGACTTGGAGCAGTGCTTGTGCAGGAAGGGAGAGTTGTTTCATATGCCCCAAGACAACTGAAGCCTCATGAGTTGAATTATGCCACGCATGATTTGGAGTTAGCAGCAGTAGTGCATGCATTGAAGACATGGAGACATTTCCTCATTGGAAATCATTGTGAGGTGTACACGGATCATAAGAGTTTGAAGTACATTTTCACACAGAAGGAGTTAAATCTCAGACAAAGGAGATGGTTGGAGCTTATCAAGGATTATGATATGAAATTGCATTATCACCCCAGAAAGGCTAATGTAGTAGCTAACGCGTTAAGCCGTAAGAGCCATGTCAATACATTAATGACGGGAGAAATACCAAGGGAGTTAGTAGAAAATCTTCGTGAACAATGTTTGGAAATAGTTCTGAGAGGCTATGTAGCAGCATTGGAGATTCAGTCAACCTTGATGGATAAAATCAGGGAAGCTCAGAAAGCTGACAAAGAGATTGCCGCTATAAAGGAGAAACTGGGCAAAGGAAAAGCTAAAGGATTTCGTGAGGATGAACACGCACCCTATGGTTTGAAGACCGTGTTTACGTGCCCAATGACCCGGAGATCAGGAAGTTGATTTTGCAAGAGGCACACGACTCACCGTATTTGATTCACCCAGGAAATACCAAGATGTATTTGGATTTGAAGGATATTTTCTGGTGGACCGGAACGAAGAAGGATATTGCGGAGTATGTAGAAGTTTGTGATGTATGTCAGAGAGTAAAGGCAGAACATCAGAAGCCAGCAGGACTGTTACAACCATTGCCGATACCCGAATGGAAGTGGGATAAGCGAGGCATGGATTTCATCATGGGATTGCCCAGGATTCGTTCAAGCTATGACTCGATTTGGGTTGTAGTTGATCGATTGACGAAAGTAGCTCATTTCATCCCGGTAAAGACCACTTACACCAGTGCTAAGTTGGCAAAGATATACATGACCAGGATCATATGTTTGCATGGAGTTCCAAGGAGTATCGTATCAGATAGAGGAACCCAGTTTACCTCAAAGTTCTGGAAGCAGTTGCACGAAACTTTGGGTACCAGGCTAGAATTCAGTACAGCTTTTCATCCACAGACAGATGGACAAACCGAGAGAGTCAATCAGATTTTGGAGGATATGCTGAGAGCTTGTGCGCTAGATTACGGATCTAGTTGGGACGATAATTTGCCATATGCAGAGTTCTCTTACAACAACAGTCATCAAACCAGTTTAAAGATGGCCCCTTTTGAAGCTTTGTATGGAAGGAGGTGCAGGACACCGTTGTCGTGGGACGAAGTTGGAGACCGCCAATTGTTTGGATCTGACTTGATTAAAGAGTCTGAACAAAAGGTGAAGTTGATTCGCGATAGGCTCAAGATAGCCCAGTCCAGACAGAAAAGTTATGCAGATTCTAAACGCAAGGAGACAGTTTATGAAGTCGAAGATAGAGCTTATCTTCGAGTATCTCCACTTCGAGGAACAAAATGTTTTGGAGTTAAAGGGAAGTTAGCGCCACGATTTGTAGGACCATATCGAGTTTTTGAGCGTATGGGAGAAGTGGCCTACAAGTTGGAATTGCCCGAAGAATTGTTAAGAGTACATGATGTGTTCCACGTTTCTCAGTTAAAGAAATGTCACACGGAGATGGCTGACATACCGTTGAGAGACATAGTGCCTTTGGAAACTATTCAGCTGGATAACGATTTGACCTACGAGGAGAAACCAGCTAAGATTCTCGAGTTTGCCAGCCGAGTTACTCGTAGCAAAGTTATCAAGTTTTGCAAAGTTCAGTGGAGCCACCACACGGAGGATGAAGCCACCTGGGAGCGAGAGGAAGATTTGCTCAAGGACCACCCTCACTTATTTTCTAGCCAACCCGAATCTCGAGGGCGAGATTCATCTTAAGGGGGGTAGGTTTGTAACATCCCAAATTTCCAATTTGGAATGTTATACATTAGATCATCAATGCATACCATATTTTATTTTGCATTTTGGTTGATCCTAGAAATTGTACGCAACTCAATGACCCACGGAGAGAGTTGGGGATTTCGTTATTTTCATATTTGAGTTCTCTCAAATTTTGAGAATAGGACCATTTGATTTTATTTATTTTATCATCAATTATTTCAACTACAAAAATATGAGAGAGGGAATAAAATGACTTTCCCAAAATAAAGAAATATTGAGGATTTAATAATAAAATCAAATAAGATTTTATTTCGGAGTTTTTCGGTGTTTTATTGAATTTAGGAAAAAAGTGCGTTTTTCAAAATTGCATTTAGGGCCCAAATAAATGTTCACCTTGTGCGGCTTGATTTTAGAAGCCCGTGAAAATTTATTTCGAATTTTTTGGAGTCCGTTTAGTATTTCTTTTTATTTTTCTTCCGAGCAGAATAATTAAAAAAACGAACCGACTTCGGGCCGTACCTGAGTGGGACACCGCCCGGGGGCAGCCTTTAAATAGCGCCTCCCTGAGCCACCCCAGCCCATCAGCCACGCCTCGATCCGCGCGCACTGCTGGAGCCGCCGTAGCCGCCGCCGACGATCCCGCCGCCCGAGGTTCGTCGCCGCCTCGTTTTCCATGCCGAAAAAAAAGAAAAAAATATTCGGTGTTCGTCATTTTTCTTTTTCTCGGATTAAATCCACAATTTTTCTGATCGTGATTCCTGGTCCGATTTTCGTTTTAGTTTAACTTTTAGCTTGTTTATCGAAATCAGGCAATTCAAGCGCCTAGAGATTCGTCTCGAAACCCTCTATTCGTTTAACCAACTTAAACAAGTTTTTGCTACTGTAAAATTTGCCCTAGATCTAGATTACTAGAAGAAAGTTGTTTTCTTTCGCCGTTTGACTTTCGTTGTTTCATTCGATTTGATTCTTTTTGCCAACCGAAGTTCTTAAGTTGAACTTTCTGGTTAGATCTCTTATTTGAGTTTTACCTGTGCATTAGATGAGTACTTATTGTATGCTTGTTTGTTTGTCTGCGATAGAATACCCGGAGTGCGCCGCCTGTTACTTCAAATCGTTAGGTTTCGCGGATCGTCAGCCAGACAAGTAACACTTTGATCATACCTTTTCTACTACCCAGTTTTATTGCATTAGATCAATCCTCACACATTGCATGATTAGCATCTAATTAAATTGTGGGATGGGAAGTAGATGAGGTAGTACCTATTACCTGTTATTATCAAACCTTTGGGAGTTACTTCTATGTTTGCTTATTATGCCATGCTATGCTAGTAGACGTGGATTGCGTGAGTGATATCCATGACAGATGTGAGATTGTTAATTAATGGTTTATCTAAGGTGGCAACTTAAACACACATCTGGGTGGATTGAGGCACCTGGGTATTCCAGGACTTGCTTGTTTTCTTTTGGACCGCCACTCAGGCTCAAAGGGATCATGAGACTATTCATACTAGAAACTTCCGTGTGCAGCCACAAGCTATTATGGGCTCTAGCATAGTTGACTAAGTTGTGCGAACTCTTACAGTGGTAGACTAGCAGATGTAGGGGATGTAGGTGGTACGATCTACCCGATCGTAAGGTGCTAGCGCTTCTGAAAGACTATGTCTTGGTCATCCGTCTTCTCAAACACCATGTAGTGCGAGAAACCAAACGGAGGCGATCGAGTCTTGTGGGGAAAAGTGCGCAAACCTCTGCAGAGTGTAATAAACTAATCATGGTTAGCCGTGTCCCCGGTTATGGACATCTTGAGTATCTAGTACTTGGATTTTCATGTGAATCTCAACATGTTACTCTAAATTAATTTTGTTGGGTTATGTTTAATGATGATATTTAATTGGGATTGAGAATGCTGTCAACCATTCTCAATGTTTAACAACCACCATGATAGTAATTAAATTTTATTCCTTTGAAGTAGGGAAAAATTGGCTTTACGATAAACAGTAACCATAGAGCTTTCCACCAGCCAAATATGCATATAGTATAGCTATTTCATTCCATTACTCTCTATGTGTTACCTTGCCAGCATATTCCATGTGCTGACCCATTTTCGGTCTGCAACGTTAATGTTGCAGACTTTTCAGACGACGATTAAGGAGTTTTTAGGTCGTGGTTCTATACTCACTGATGTCGTTGGAGTTGATGGACTCACTTATCTTCCAAGCCTTCCGCTGTTATCGTTATTAGATGGCCTTAAGCCATACTTATTGTAATATGTTCTCTTTTGAGACACTCGATGTAATAACTGTGTGATTGCTACTCTGCTATAAATCCTCCGAGTACTGTGTGGTGTCAGCATTACTGATCCAGGGATGAAACCGGAGCACAGAGATCAGACTGTTTGAGGTCTGGTCGCTACATCTACATAGTTCTCGAACCCGTAGGGTCCGCACGCTTAACGTTCGTTGACGATATAGTACTATGAGTTATGTATGTTGGTGACCGAATGTTGTTCGGAGTTTTGGATGAGATCACAAATATGACGAGGAAATCCGGAATGGTCCGGAAGTAAAGATTGATATGTGGATAGTAGTGTTTGATCTCCGGAAGGGTTCCGGAATTCACCGGAAGGGGTTCCGGATGTTTCCCGAAATGTCTCGGCACGAGAACACTTTATCTGGGCCAAAGGGGAAAGCCCAAGAGGCTAGACGCCAGGATCCCTGGCGTCTAGGGGGTAGACACCGGGAACCCTGGCGTCTAGCCCTGGAGTCCGAGAACTTCGTGATGAACTATAATATGCAAGGGATGACGAAAACAATTCCCAAGCTCTTCGCGATGCAAAAATCGGCGAAGGTAGAAATTAAGAAAAACATCAAGTGTTGATGATTGACGAGACCACTAGTTTCAAGATAAAGGGTAAAGGGAAGAAGGGGAACTTCAAGAAGAACGGCAAACAAGTTGCTGCTCAAGTGAAGAAACCCAAGTATGGACCTAAGCCTGAAACTGAGTGCTTCTACTGCAAAGGGACTGGTCACTAGAAGCGGAACTACCCCAAGTATTTGGTGGATAGGAAGGATGGCAAAGTAAACAAAGATATATTTGATATACATGTTATTGATGTGAACTTTACTAATGTTTATAGCAACCCCTCAGTATTTGATACTGGTTCAGTTGCTAAAGAGTAGTAACTCGAAATGGGAGTTGCAAAATAAACAGAGACTAGTTAAGGGTGAAGTGACGATGTGTGTTGGAAGTGGTTCCAAGATTGATATGATCATCATCACACACTCCCTATACTTTCGAGATTAGTGTTGAACCTAAATAAATGTTATTTGGTGTTTGCATTGAGCATAAATATGATTGGATCATGTTTATTGCAATATGGTTATTCATGTAAGTTAGAGAATAATTGTTGTTCTGTTTACATGAATAAAACCTTCTATGGTCGTACACTCAATGAAAATGGTTTGTTGGATCTCGATCGTGGTGATACACATTTTCATAATATTGAAGCGAAAAGATGCAAAGTTAATAATGATAATGCGACTTATTTGTGGCACTGCCGTTTAGGTCATATTGGTGTAAAGCGCATGAAGAAATTCCATGCTGATGGGCTTTTGGAATTACTTGATTATGCATCAGTTGATGCTTGCGAACCATGCCTCATGGGCAAGATGACTAAAACTTTATTCTCCAGAACAATGGAGCGAGCAATAGAATTGTTGGAAATCATACATACTGATGTATGTGGTCCGATGAATATTGAGGCTCGCGACAGGTATCATTATTTTCTGATCTTCACAGATGATTTGAGCAGATATGAGTATATCTACTTGATGAAACACAAGTCTGAAATATTTGAAAAGTTCAAAGAATTTCAAAGTGAAGTGGAGAATCATCGTAACAAAAATAAAAGTTTCTACGATATGATCGCAGAAGTAAAATATTTGAGTTACGAGTTTGGCCTTCAGTTAAAACAATGTGAAATAATTTCACTACTCACGCCACCTGGAACACCACAACGTAATGGTGTGTCCGAACATCATAACCGTACTTTATTTGATATAGTGCAATCTATGATGTCTCTTACCGATTTACCACTATCATTTTGGGGTTATGCATTAAAGACAGTTGCATTCACATTAAAAAGGGCACCATCTAAATCCGTTAAGACGACACCGTATGAACTATGATTTAGCGAGAAACCTAAGTTGTCGTTTCTTAAAGTTTGGGGTTGCAATGCTTATGTCAAAAAGTTTCATCTTGATAAGCTCAAACCCAAGTCGGAGAAGTGCATCTTCATAGGATACCCAAAAGTAACTGTTGGGTACACCTTCTATCACAGATCCGAAGGCAAGATATTTGTTGCTGAGAATGGATCCTTTCTAGAGAAGGAGTTTCTCTCGAAAGAAGTGAGTGGGAGGAAAGTAGAACTTGATGAGGTAACTGTACCTGCTCCCTTATTGGAAAGTAGTTCATCACAGAAATGTGTTCCTGTGACTACTACACCAATTAGTGAGGAAGCTAAAGATGATGATCATGTAACTTCAGATCAAGTTGCTACCGAAGCACGTAGGTAAACCAGAGTGAGATCTACACCAGAGTGGTACGGTAATCCTATTCTGGAGGTCATGTTACTTGACCATGACGAGCCTATGAACTATGAGGAAGCAATGATGAGCACAGATTCCGCGAAATGGCTTGAGGCCATGAAATCTGAGATGAGATCCATGTATGAGAACAAAGTATGGACTTTGATTGACTTGCCCATTGATCGGCGAGCCATTGAGATTAAATGGATCTTCAAGAGGAAGACGGACGCTGATAGTACTGTTACTATCTACAAAGCTAGAATTGTCGCAAAAATGTCTTCGACAAGTTCAAGGTGTTGACTATGATGAGAGTTTCTCACTCATATCTATGCTTAAGTCTGTCCGAATCATGTTAGCAATTGCCGCATTTTATGAAATCTGGCAAATGGATAAACAAAACCGCATTATTTAATGGATTTATTAAAGAAGAGTTGTATATGATGCAACCAGAAGGTTTTGTTAATCCTAAAGGTACTAACAAAATATGCAAGCTCCAGCGATCCATCTATGGACTGGTGCAAGCATCTCGAAGTTGGAATATGCGCTTTGATAAGTTGATCAAAGCATATAGTTTTATACAGACTTGCGGTGAAGCCTGTATTTACAATAAAGTGAGTGGGAGCACTACAGCATTTCTGATACGTATATGTGAATGACATGTTGTTGATCGGAAATAATGTAGAATTATTCTGCAAAGCATAAAGGAGTGTTTGAAAGGAGTTTTTCAAAGAAAAACCTCGGTGAAGCTGCTTACATATTAAGCATCAAGATCTATAGAGATAGATCAAAACGCTTGATAAGTTTTTTTCATGAGTACATACCTTGACAAGATTTTGAAGTAGCTCAAAGTGGAACAGTCAAAGAAAGAGTTCTTGCCTGTGTTACAAGGTGTGAAATTGAGTAAGACTCAAAGCCCGACCACGGAAGAAGATAGAAAGAGAATGGAAGTCATTCCCTATGCCTCAGCCATAGGTTCTATAAAGTATGCCATGCTGTGTTCCAGATCTATTGTATACCCTACACTGTTTTTGGCAAGGGAGTACAATAGTGATCTAGGAGTAGATCACTGGACAACGGTCAAAATTATCCTTAGTGGAATAAGGATATGTTTCTCGATTATGGAGGTGACAAAAGGTTCTTCATAAATAGTTACGTCGATTCAAGCTTTGACACCGATCTGGATGACTCTAAGTCTCGATCTAGATACATATTGAAAGTGGGAGCAATTAGCTAGAGTAGCTTCGTGCAGAGCATTGTTGACATAGAAATTTGCAAGATACATACGGATCTGAATGTTGCAGACCCGTTGACTAAACTTCTCTCACAAGCAAAACATGATCACACCTTAGTACTCTTTGGGAGTTAATCACATAGCAATGTGAACTAGATTATTGACTCTAGAAAACCCTTTGGGTGTTAGTCACATGACGATGTGAACTATGGGTGTTAATCTCATGGTGATGTGAACTATTGATGTTAAATCACATGGCGATGTGATCTAGATTATTGACTCTAGTGCAAGTGGGAGACTGAAGGAAATATGCCCTAGAGGCAATAATAAAGTTATTATTTATTTACTTATTTCATGATAAATGTTTATTATTCATGCTAGAATTGTATTAACCGGAAACATAATACATGTGTGAATACATAGACAAACAGAGTGTCACTAGTATGCCTCTACTTGACTAGCTCGTTGATCAAAGATGGTTATGTTTCCTAACCATAGACATGAGTTGTCATTTGATTAACGGGGTCACATCATTAGGAGAATGATGTGATTGACTTGACCCATTCCGTTAGCGACTTGATCGTTTAGTTTGTTGCTATTGCTTTCTTCATGACTTATACATGTTCCTATGACTATGAGATTATGCAACTCCCGTTTACTGGAGGAACACTTTGTGTGCCACCAAACGTCACAACGTAACCAGGTGATTATAAAGGTGCTCTACAGGTGTCTCCAAAGGTACTTGTTGGGTTGGCGTATTTTGAGATTAGGATTTGTCACTCCGATTGTCAGAGAGGTATCTTTGGGCCCACTCGGTAATGCACATCACTATAAGCCTTGCAAGCATTGCAACTAATGAGTTAGTTGTGGGATGATGTATTACGGAACGAGTAAAGAGACTTGACGGTAACAAGATTGAACTAGGTATTGAGATACCGACGATCGAATCTCGGGCAAGTAACATACCGATGACAAAGGGAACAACGTATGTTGTTATGTGGTCTGACCGATAAAGATCTTCGTAGAATATGTAGGAGCCAATATGGGCATCTAGGTCCCGCTATTGGTTATTGACAAGAGAGGTGTCTCGGTCATGTCTACATAGTTCTCGAAGCCGTAGGGTCCGCACGCTTAACATTCGTTGACGATATAGTACTATGAGTTATGTATGTTGGTGACTGAATGTTGTTCGGAGTTTTGGATGAGATCACAAATATGACGAGGAACTCTGGAATGGTCCGGAAGTAAAGATTGATATGTGGATAGTAGTGTTTGATCTCCGGAAGGGTTCCGGAATTCACCGGAAGGGTTCCGGAATTCACCGGAAGGGGTTCCGGATGTTTCCTGAAATATTTGGGCACGAGAACACTTTATCTGGGCCAAAGGGGAAAGCCCACGAGGCTTTTGGAAAGTGCAAAAGGAAGTTTTGCGGAGACCAGAGGCTAGACGCCAGGAACCCTGGTGTCTAGGGGGTAGACGCCGGGAACCCTGGCGTCTAGCCCTGGAGTCCGAGAAGGACTCTTGCCTTTCGGGTGAAACCGACTTTGAGGAGGCTTTTACTCCAAGTTTCGACCCCAGGGCTCAACATATAAATAGAGGGGTAGGGCTAGCACCAAAGACACATCAAGAAACACCAAGTCGTGTGCCGGCAACCCCGTCCCCTCTAGTTTATCCACCGTCCTAGTTTTCGTAGTGCTTAGGTGAAGCCCTGCGGAGATTGTTCTTCACCAACACCGTCACCATGCTGTTGTGCTGCCGGAACTCATGTACTACTTCGCCCCTCTTGCTGGATCGAGAAGGCGAGGACGTCACCGAGCCGAACGTGTGCAGAACTCGGAGGTGCCGTGCTTTCGGTACTTGGATCAGTCGGATGTGAAGACGTACAACTACATCAACCGCGTTGATATAACGCTTACGCGGACGGACTACGAGGGTACGTAGACAACACTCTCCCCTCTCGTTGCTATGCATCACCATGATCTTGCGTGTGCGTAGGTAATTTTTTGAAATTACTATGTTCCCCAACAGTGGCATCCGAGCCTAGGTTTTATGCGTTGTTGTTATGCACGAGTAGAACACAAGTGAGTTGTGGGCGATATAAGTCATACTGCTTACCAGCATGTCATACTTTGGTTCGGCGGTATTGTTGGATGAAGCGGCCCGGACCGACATTACACGTACGCTTACGCGAGACTGGTTCTATCGACGTGCTTTGCACACAGGTGGCTGGCGGGTGTCAGTTTCTCCAACTTTATTTGAACCAAGTGTGGCTACACCCGGTCCTTGCGAAGGTTAAAACAGCACCAACTTGACAAACTATCATTGTGGTTTTGATGCGTAGGTAAGAATGGTTCTTGCTTAAGCCCGTAGCAGCCATGTAAAACTTGCAACAACAAAGTAGAGGATGTCTAACTTGTTTTTGCAGGGCATGTTGTGATGTGATATGGTTAAGACATGATGCTAAATTTGATTGTATGAGATGATCATGTTTTGTAACCGAGTTATCGGCAACTGGCAGGAGCCATATGGTTGTTGCTTTATTGTATGCAATGCAATCGCCCTGTAATGCTTTACTTTATCACTAAGCGGTAGCGATAGTCGTAGAAGCATAAGATTGGCGAGACGACAACGATGCTATGATGGAGATCAAGGTGTCGCGCCGGTGACGATGGTGATCATGACGGTGCTTTGGAGATGGAGATCACAAGCACAAGAAGATGATGGCCATATCATATCACTTATATTGATTGCATGTGATGTTTATATTTTATGCATCTTATCTTGCTTTGTTTGACGGTAGCATTATAAGATGATCTCTCAATAAATTTCAAGATAAAAGTGTTCTCCCTGAGTATGCACCGTTGCCAAAGTTCGTCGTGCCCAGACACCAAGTGATGATCGGGTGTGATAAGCTCTACGTCCATCTACAACGGGTGCAAGCCAGTTTTGCACACGCAGAATACTCGGGTTAAACTTGACGAGCCTAGCATATGCAGATATGGCCTCAGAACACTGAGACCGAAAGGTCGAGCGTGAATCATATAGTAGATATGATCAACATAGTGATGTTCACCATTGAAAACTACTCCATTTCACGTGATGATCGGTTATGGTTTAGTTGATATGGATCACGTGATCACTTAGAGGATTAGAGGGATGTCTATCTAAGTGGGAGTTCTTAAGTAATATGATTAATTGAACTTATATTTATCATGAACTTAGTCCTGGTAGTATTAGCATATCTATGTTATAGATCAATAGCTCGCGTTTAGCTCCCCTGTTTTATTTTTGACATGTTCCTAGAGAAAACTAAGTTGAAAGATGTTAGTAGCAATGATGTGGATTGGATCCGTGATCTGAGGTTTATCCTCATTGCTACACAGAAGAATTATGTCCTTGATGCACCGCTAGGTGACAAACCTATTGCAGGAGCAGATGCAGATGTTATGAACGTTTGGCTAGCTCAATATGATGACTACTTGATAGTTTAGTGCACCATGCTTAAACGGCTTAGAATCAGGACTTCAAAGACGTTTTGAATGTCATGGACCATATGAGATGTTCCAGGAGTTGAAGTTAATATTTCAAGCAAATACCCGAGTTGAGAGATATGAAGTCTCCAACAAGTTCTATAGCTAAAAGATGGAGGAGAATAGCTCAAGCAGTGAGCATGTGCTCAGATTGTCTGGGTACTACAATCGCTTGAATCAAGTGGTAGTTAATCTTCCAAATAAAATAGTGATTGACAGAATTCTCTAGTCACCATCACCAAGTTAGTAGAACTTCGTGATGAACTATAATATGCAAGGGATGACGAAAACAATTCCCAAACTCTTCGAGATGCAAAAATCGGCGAAGGTAGAAATCAAGAAAAACATCAAGTGTTGATGAATGACGAGACCACTAGTTTCAAGATAAAGGGTAAAGGGAAGAAGGGGAACTTCAAGAAGAACGGCAAACAAGTTGCTGCTCAAGTGAAGAAACCCAAGTATGGACCTAAGCCTGAAACTGAGTGCTTCTACTGCAAAGGGACTGGTCACTAGAAGCGGAACTACCCCAAGTATTTGGTGGATAGGAAGGATGGCAAAGTAAACAAAGATATATTTGATATACATGTTATTGATGTGCACTTTACTAGTGTTTATAGCAACCCCTCGGTATTTGATACTGGTTCAGTTGCTAAAGAGTAGTAACTCGAAATGGGAGTTGCAAAATAAACAGAGACTAGTTAAGGGTGAAGTGACGATGTGTGTTGGAAGTGGTTCCCAGATTGATATGATCATCATCGCACACTCCCTATACTTTCGAGATTAGTGTTGAACCTAAATAAATGTTATTCGGTGTTTGCGTTGAGCATAAATATGATTGGATCATGTTTATTGCAATACGGTTATTCATGTAAGTTAGAGAATAATTGTTGTTCTGTTTACATGAATAAAACCTTCTATGGTCATACACTCAATGAAAATGGTTTGTTGGATCTCGATCGTGGTGATACACATTTTCATAATATTGAAGCGAAAAGATGCAAAGTTAATAATGATAATGCGACTTATTTGTGGCACTGCCGTTTAGGTCATATTGGTGTAAAGCGCATGAAGAAAATCCATGCTGATGGGCTTTTGGAATCACTTGATTATGAATCAGTTGATGCTTGCGAACCATGCCTCATGGGCAAGATGACTAAAACTTTGTTCTCCAGAACAATGGAGCGAGCAATAGATTGGTTGGAAATCATACATACTGATGTATGTGGTCCGATGAATATTGAGGCTCGCGACAGGTATCATTATTTTCTGATCTTCACAGATGATTTGAGCAGATATGAGTATATCTACTTGATGAAACACAAGTCTGAAATATTTGAAAAGTTCAAAGAATTTTAGAGTGAAGTGGAGAATCATCGTAACAAAAATAAAAGTTCCTACGATATGATCGCAGAAGTAAAATATTTGAGTTACGAGTTTGGCCTTCAGTTAAAACAATGTGAAATAATTTCACTACTCACGCCACCTGGAACACCACAGCGTAATGGTGTGTCCGAACATCATAACCGTACTTTATTTGATATAGTGCAATCTATGATGTCTCTTACTGATTTACCACTATCGTTTTGGGGTTATGCATTAAAGACAGCTGCATTCACATTAAAAAGGGCACCATCTAAATCCGTTGAGACGACACCGTATGAACTATGGTTTAGCGAGAAACCTAAGCTGTCGTTTCTTAAAGTTTGGGGTTGCAATGCTTATGTGAAAAAGTTTCATCTTGATAAGCTCAAACCCAAGTCGGAGAAGTGCATCTTCATAGGATACCCAAAAGTTACTGTTGGGTACACCTTCTATCACAAATCCGAAGGCAAGATATTTGTTGCTGAGAATGGATCCTTTCTAGAGAAGGAGTTTCTCTCGAAAGAAGTGAGTGGGAGGAAAGTAGAACTTGATGAGGTAACTGTACCTGCTCCCTTATTGGAAAGTAGTTCATCACAGAAATATGTTCCTGTGACTACTACACCAATTAGTGAGGAAGGTAATGATGATGATCATGTAACTTCAGATCAAGTTGCTACCGAACCTCGTAGGTAAACCAGAGTGAGATCCGCACCAGAGTGGTACGGTAATCCTGTTCTGGAGGTCATGTTACTTGACCATGACGAGCCTATGAACTATGAGGAAGCGATGATGAGCCCAGATTCCGCGAAATGGCTTGAGGCCATGAAATCTGAGATGAGATCCATGTATGAGAACAAAGTATGGACTTTGATTAACTTGCCCATTGATCGGCGAGCCATTGAGATTAAATGGATCTTCAAGAGGAAGACGGACGCTGATAGTAGTGTTACTATCTACAAAGCTAGAATTGTCGCAAAAAGGTTTTCGACAAGTTCAAGGTGTTGACTATGATGAGAGTTTCTCACTCGTATCTATGCTTAAGTCTTTCCGAATCATGTTAGCAATTGCCGCATTTTATGAAATCTGGCAAATGGATAAACAAAACCGCATTCTTTAATGGATTTATTAAAGAAGAGTTGTATATGATGCAACCAGAAGGTTTTGTCAATCCTAAAGGTACTAACAAAATATGCAAGCTCCAGCGATCCATCTATGGACTGGTGCAAGCATCTCGGAGTTGGAATATACGCTTTGATAAGTTGATCAAAGCATATAGTTTATACAGACTTGCAGTGAAGCCTGTATTTACAATAAAGTGAGTGGGAGCACTACAGCATTTCTGATAAGTATATGTGAATGACATGTTGTTGATCGGAAATAATGTAGAATTATTCTGCAAAGCATAAAGGAGTGTTTGAAAGGAGTTTTTCAAAGAAAAACCTCGGTGAAGCTGCTTACATATTAAGCATCAAGATCTATAGAGATAGATCAAAACGCTTGATAAGTTTTTTTCATTAGTACATACCTTGACAAGATTTTGAAGTAGCTCAAAGTGGAACAGTCAAAGAAAGAGTTCTTGCCTATGTTACAAGGTGTGAAATTGAGTAAGACTCAAAGCCCGACCACGGCAGAAGATAGAAAGAGAATGAAAGTCATTCCCTATGCCTCAGCCATAGGTTCTATAAAGTATGCCATGCTGTGTACCAGATCTATTGTATACCCTACACTGTTTTTGGCAAGGGAGTACAATAGTGATCTAGGAGTAGATCACTGGACAGCGGTCAAAATTATCCTTAGTGGAATAAGGATATGTTTCTCGATTATGGAGGTGACAAAAGGTTTGTCATAAAGAGTTACGTCAATTCAAGCTTTGACACCGATCTGGATGACTCTAAGTCTCGATCTAGATGCATATTGAAAGTGGGAGCAATTAGCTAGAGTAGCTCCGTGCAGAGCATTGTTGACATAGAAATTTGCAAGATACATACGGATCTGAATGTTGCAGACCCGTTGACTAAAGTTCTCTCACAAGCAAAACATGATCACACCTTAGTACTCTTTGGGTGTTAATCACATAGCAATGTGAACTAGATTATTGACTCTTGTAAACCCTTTGGGTGTTAGTCACATGATGATGTGAACTATGGGTGTTAATCACATGGTGATGTGAACTATTGATGTTAAATCACATGGCGATGTGATCTAGATTATTGACTTTAGTGCAAGTGGGAGACTGAAGGAAATATGCCCTAGAGGCAATAATAAAGTTATTATTTATTTCCTTATTTCATGATAAATGTTTATTATTCATGCTAGAATTGTATTAACCAGAAACATAATACATGTGTGAATACATTGCAAACAGAGTGTCACTAGTATGCCTCTACTTGACTAGCTCGTTGATCAAAGATGGTTATGTTTCCTAACCATAGACATGAGTTGTCGTTTGATTAACAGGGTCACATCATTAGGAGAATGATGTGATTGACTTGACCCATTCCGTTTGCTTAGCACTTGATCGTTTAGTTTGTTGCTATTGCTTTCTTCATGACTTATACATGTTCCTATGACTATGAGATTATGCAACTCCCGTTTACCGGAGGAACACTTTGTGTGCCACCAAACGTCACAACGTAACTGGGTGATTATAAAGGTGCTCTACAGGTGTCTCCAAAGGTACTTGTTGGGTTGGTGTATTTCAAGATTAGGATCTGTCACTCTGATTGTCGGAGAGGTATCTCTGGGCCCACTCGGTAATGCACATCACTATAAGCCTTGCAAGCATTGCAACTAATGAGTTAGTTGCAGGATGATGTATTACGGAACGAGTAAAGAGACTTGTCGGGTAACGAGATTTAACTAGGTATTGAGATACCGACGATCGAATCTCGGGCAAGTAACATACCGATGACAAAGGGAACAACTTATGTTGTTATGTGGTCTGATCGATAAAGATCTTCGTAGAATATGTAGGAGCCAATATGGGCATCCAGGTCCCGCTATTGGTTATTGACAAGAGAGGTGTCTCGGTCATGTCTACATAGTTCTCGAACCCATAGGGTCCGCACGCTTAACGTTCGTTGACGATATAGTACTATGAGTTATGTATGTTGGTGGCCGAATGTTGTTCAGAGTTTTGGATGAGATCACAAATATGACGAGGAACTCCGGAATGGTCCGGAAGTAAAGATTGATATGTGGATAGTAGTGTTTGATCTCCGGAAGGGTTCCGGAATTCACCGGAAGGGGTTCCGGATGTTTCCCGAAATGTTTGGGCACGAGAACACTTTATCTGGGCCAAAGGGGAAAGCCCACGAGGCTTTTGGAAAGTGCAAAAGGAAGTTTTGCGGAGACCAGAGGCTAGACGCCAGGAACCCTAGCGTCTAGGGGGTAGACGCCGGGAACCCTGGCGTCTAGCCCTGGAGTCCGAGAATGACTTTTGCCTTTCGGGTGAAACCAACTTTGAGGAGGCTTTTACTCCAAGTTTCGACCCCAGGGCTCAACATATAAATAGAGGGGTAGGGCTAGCACCAAAGACACATCGAGAAACACCAAGCCGTGTGTCGGCAACCCCGTCCCCTCTAGTTTATCCTCCGTCCTAGTTTTCGTAGTGCTTAGGCGAAGCCCTGCGGAGATTGTTCTTCACCAACACCGTCACCACGCCGTCGTGCTGCCGGAACTCATCTACTACTTCGCCCCTCTTGCTGGATCGAGAAGGCAAGGACGTCACCGAGCCGAACGTGTGCAGAACTCGGAGGTGTCGTGCTTTCGGTACTTGGATCGGTCGGATGTGAAAACGTACAACTACATCAACCGCGTTGATATAACGCTTCCGCGAACGGTCTACGAGGGTACGTTGACAACACTCTCCCCTCTCGTTGCTATGCATCACCATGATCTTGCGTGTGCGTAGGAAATTTTTTGAAATTACTACGTTCCCCAACAGTACGTCCATGGGGGATTCACCTGCTGCTGCTGCTGACGAGGGCCCCTCCCGGCGCCTGGTGCTGCTTGCGGCCGCACCCGCGGCGGTTGCCGCGGCGTCCGCCACCCGGCTGCTGGGGGCAGCGGGAGGGGCGGGAGGCGCGGGCGGGAGGGGAAAATACCCCGGAGGCGCAGGGGGCGGCGGCTGCTGGCGCGGCGCGGGTGGGCGGCCTGTGGAGGGGCACCACATGAGGTGCCGGCGGCGAGGGCGTGATGCTGAACATGCTTCTTGACCCCCTTCATCCGGCGCTCCTCCAACCGCAAGTACGCCACAAACTTGGGAAAGGAGGGCTCCGGCATCAAGGTGAGGTTGGAGGCGGCGTTGCCGAAGTCCTCGTTGAGGCCGGCGGTGAGCGTGCTGAGGAGGAGGTCGTCATCCACCTTGGCTCCAATGTCACGGAGCTCATCCGCCAACGTCTTCAGACGGCGGCAGTAGTCATCAATGGACTGTTCATCCTGGTGACAGTCAAAAAATTCCTGCTGCAAAAAAAACGCGGCGCTGAAGCTTGTTGTTGGTGAACAGGCCGTTTAGCTTAACCCACATGGCACGGGCGTCGTCACCGGCGCTCACGACCGTGTGGAACGAGTCCTTGGAGATGGTGGTGAAGAACCACCGGATGATCGTGGCGTCGATCGCGGTACACTATGGCGCGGGAGTCCACGGTGCCATCCACATGATACACGAGGTTGTTCTCGTGGAAGAGCAGCGAGAAGTACGTCTTCCACGCGAAGTACGTGAAGTTGGAGGCGTCGAGGACCACGGGGACGCGTGCATGGACGTTGATGTCGCGGATCTCAGCAGGGTCGACGGCGAAGGGGTTGGAGTAGATGGAGGCATTGGACGACATGGCTGCGAGGTCGTGGGAGGGAGGCGGCACGGCTTAGGGAGAAGCGGCGCGGCGGTGGAGGGCGGGCGACGCGGCTTGGGGAGAAGCGACGCGGCGGTGGAGGGCGGGCGGCGCGGCGGGAGGGCGGCGCGGCGTGGAGGGGAGGGCGCGCGGGGAGGAGAAGGTGCGCGGGAAGGAGGGGCCGCGGCGGCGGCGGTAGATCGCGGCGGCGACGGCGGCCCGAAGCGGCGGTTAGGGTTAGTGGAAGCGGGAGGATCGACTTGCGATAGATACCATGTAGAGAATGATTTAGTGCATTGATAATAATTGATCGTGCACTAGGCACATATATATGGGTATAAGGGGTGCGACGAGTGTCTTGTCTCCTAAGATAAAATACATACAGAAGAAGAGAGACACTACAGATATGGCATACAAAACCCAGACCTACGTACATATACACATATTCAACACACCTGCCTGATCATCTACTCATGATGAAGTCGTTGTGCTGGTGTCTATCCCGAGGCTGAGGCCATGCATGCATGGAAGATGGTATTCTCGTCGGCACAAGCTTAAGGTTAGGACTCTGACAAATCCTAAATTCTCATGCCCAGTACTATTCCTTGAAGGAGTACTAGTGTATTACTGATTTACTACTGTTTTCTTTAGACAAACTGTCGTGGGCCTACTGACTACTAGCGGTTACCAACTTGGCAGAAGGCCCAAATCATGATGTTTAACGCCTTCTCTAAGATGGGCGAGTCTATATTTCGCGGCACGCGACAGAATCTTGCGACTTGCTCAAACAACTTGCGCGGGAGGCCAGTGCGCGGGAGGCTACTGCCTCGGGTTTTTTTTTTTCACATTTTATTCATTTTTTAATTTTTTAAACTTTCAAATATTCTAAACATATACTATAACAAAACAAAATTATACTTTACATAATGTTTTCCAAAAGGTTAATCAAGCATTTGAAAAATGTTAAATGCGTATAGTAAAAATGTTGACCATGTATACGAAATGTATACAAAAACAATATACTTCCTCCGATTCTATTTACTCTTCTCATAACTCTTGACCCGCATACATGAGGCACTGGTTTTATTTTTTTTGGACTAATTTGCCCCTGTGCAACAATGCTCTGCATGAGTATCGGGAGTAGATATGCATGCAATGGTTGGCTGGTCCTTCTTCTTTTTCGCTGCAGTTGGCTCCGCAACACGCTCATCCCGCATGAGCCAATGCATGCCGTTTTGCTGCTGCCTCTTTTCTTGGAAACTGGCGCAATTAATTAGGGCAGAAGCGGATATGGCGGGGCACAAAAGGAAACCAGCGCTAGGAATCGGCAACGCGCATACTAATACGAGAAAACTGATAAAAAGTTATACGCAAAGTAAAAAAGAATCGGAGGGAGTACAATGTGAGTAAAAAAATTGATCATGTATTTAAAAATGTGTGACGTTCCGAGACCGACGCGCCAGGTGTCTTCCAATTATTCGTTGTTATTGCCTTGTCATTTGCTTGTGTGTCGCATCTTGCCATGTCATCATATGCATTGCATTATCATGTTTTCAAAACTTGCATCCGTCCCGTCTCCCCGTTTCTTCCGTTGTCCGTACTGAACCCAGACACACTCGCACGCACCCGTGGCATGTCCGAAATATTATTTTATAAGTGACCGGAGAATGTTCTCGGAATGGGTTGAAAGTTGGCATGTAGTGTTGTTATGTTGTTAGTAGGTCGCCTGCCAAGTTTCATCGCATTCGGAGTTCGTTTGATGCCCCAACGGATAACTATAGCGGCATTATAGCCGGTCTAACCTCAGACGTTTTCGGTCTCTCGAAACAGTTGCCGGGCTGCATTCCTCCTCTTTTCTCTCGGACCAACTCCTTTACACAGCCCACTAATCCAGCTCACCAAACCCCCCTCCGACCGGAACCGTTTGATCGACATCGGAGGGTCCAGAGACAACCCCTAGACCCAAACCCTAGCAATTTTGCAATATATGGTCACCCTCCTTCCAAATTTGGCATCCCCTAGTCTCCACCTACCTCCAGCCGCAGCCAACCCCGCCTTCCTCGTTTTCAGTGCCAAGCCACCCGTCGCCGCCACTTGTCGCCGGCCTAGAGGCCAGCGCCGCCACCTGCCGTCGGCCCCGGCCAATCCCCTTGCTCCACGTCACCCCTCAGCCCCCTCCACCCCGCGTGGCCCGCCCGAGCACGCAACCGGCCCGCCCTGGGCTGGATCTGGGCCCGAGCGCCTCCGCCCCAGCGCCCCGTCTTCCTTTCACGAGCAAGATCCGGATCAAACCCCGCCGCCGCCAACCTCTCGCCGCCGCCTGCACCACGTCGACCCCGCTAGAGCTGCGTCATCCCGGCGAACCCAAGGCCGATCTTGCACCCCTTGTTTCTTTTCCTCCCTGGCTTCCTTCCCTCACCCTTTTTCTCTGTTTTCCCTCGATCAGGAGCATGCCCCGCCATGGCAGTTGGCCGTTCGTCGCCCTCGCTGCCGGATCTGGCTGCTCCGGTGCCCCATGGCCGTATCCGCTGCCGTCTGGTCGCTGGTAGCCGCCGTCGTGCCAGCGACCCTCTGCTACGCCTGTTCGCCACCGGCGCCCCCAAGTTTCTCTGTGCCCCTATTTTTCTCTCCACCGAGCCGAGCCATCGTTGACCTCGAGTGCCGACTCCAGCGCCATCGTGGACCGGTGCCTCCCAAGGCCCAGTCAGCGCCAGGAAGGCCCTGCCTCCTCCGCGGCCTGCCCGCGCCGCCAACACCGACCTGGGCCTCAGCCCATGGTGAGGCCCCCAGCGCCTCCTTTATTTTTTTTCTTTTTGTCTGCTATCCCATTATGCTTCAAATTCGGCCCGCGTGTGTCTTTTTCCATTTTGCGAATTTAGCATTTAATCCTGAGACAGCAGCTTTACATAAAAGCCCTTGCATTTCATGCATATCCTAAGTCCAAAACCGTGCATCACATGTAAATAACTTATATATGTAAAATGCTTAGAATTTCGTCTAGTTTCATAATATGCCACTTTCATCCATGTTTAAAATGTTGTTTGTGTAATTTTTGCCCATATGCCATGCTAAATGATTTAATTCATAACTAAATAATCGTAGCTCCAAACCTAACAAACTTTATATGTAAATGGGGTAGAAAAATGCCTAGTTTAACATGGTGTATTTACTTTGCATGTTTAACAACTCTAAAATTTGGTTTAGGGCAGAACAGTACCAAATCTAATATATGCACATGATGAGTTTTCGGACTTGTTGGTTGTTGTTCCGGCCTCATTTAAACTTGCCTAGATAGGTAGTTTTCATTATGCTTCACCTCTTGCCATGTTTAACAACATTTAATATTGTTGGGTACATAACGAGAGAGAACTAAATAAGTCATGTGGTATTCCGTCAATATGCAACTCGTTGCATATTGAGCTCCACTTAATTTGTACTGTTGTTTGTGCACTTTGCCATGCCATGCCTCATTAATCCGGACATGCATCATACTTGGTTGTGCATCATGCCATGCATATGTGGTGGTTGTTTACTATGTTGTTTGCTTCTTTCCGGTGTTGCTTTTTCAGGTTAGTTCCGATAACGTCGCGTTTGTGAGGATCCGTTCGACTACGTCCGTTTGTCTTATGGACTCATTATTCTTCCTTGCGGGATTTCAGGCAAGATGACCATGCCCTCGAAATCACTTCTATCTTTGCTTGCTAGTTGCTCGCTCTTTTGCTATGCCGCGATACCTACCACTTGCTATATCATGCCTCCCATTTTGCCATGTCAGCCTCTAACCCATTTTTCCTAGCAAATCGTTGTTTGGCTATGTTATCGCTTTTGCTCAGCCCCTCTTATAGCAAAGCTAGTTGCAGGTGTTGATGAGGTTTGTTCCATGTTTGGAACATGGATATGTTGGGATATCACAATATCTCTTATTTATTTTAATGCATTTATGTACTTGGTAAAGGGTGGAAGGCTCGGCCTTATGCCTGGTGTTTAGTTCCACTCTTGCCGCCCTAGTTTCCGTCATACCGGTGTTATGTTCCTTGATTTTGCGTTCCTTACACAGTTGGGTGTTATGGGGACCCCTTGACAGTTCGCTTTGAATATAACTCCTCTAGCAAGGCCCAACCTTGGTTTTACCATTTGCCTCACCACCACCTACCCTTCCCTCGGGTTGGCCAACCCGAGGGTCATCTTTATTTTAGCCGCCCCCCCAGCTAGTGCTTGTCTAAGTGTTGGTCCGAACCGAGCTGCCTGCGGGGCCACCTCGGGGAAACTCGATGTCTGGTTTTACTCGTGGCTTGTCTCATCCAGTGTTGCCCTGAGAACGAGATATGTGTAGGTCCTATCGGGATGACGACGCATCGGGCGGTCTTGCTGGTCTTGTTTTACCATTGTCGAAATGTCTTGTGACCGGGTTTCCGAGTCTGATCGGGTCTTCCTGGGAGAAGGAATATCCTTCGTTGACCGTGAGAGCTTGTGATGGGCTAAGTTGGGACACCCCTGCAGGGTTTGAACTTTCGAAAGCCGTGCCCACGGTTATGGGCAGATGGGAATTTGTTAATATCCGGTTGTAGAGAACTTGACACTTAACTTAATTAAAATGAATCAACCGCATGTGTAGCCGTGATAGTCTCTTCTCGGCGGAGCCCGGGAAGTGAACACGGTTCTTATGTTATGCTTGAACATAAGTAGATTCAGGATCACTTCTTGATCACTTCTAGTTCACGACCGTTGCATTGCTTCTCTTCTCGCTCTTACTTGCGTATGTTAGCCACCATATATGCTTAGTGCTTGCTGCAGCTCCACCTCACTACCCTTTCCTACCCATAAGCTTAAATAGTCTTGATCTCGCGGGTGTGAGATTGTTGAGTCCTCGTGGCTCACAGATACTTCCAAATAGTTGCAGGTGCCGATGATACCAGTGCAGATGACGCAACTGAGCTCAAGTGGGAGCTCGATGAAGATCATGTTCGTTGTGTTTTTTCGTTTCCAGTTGATCAGTAGTGGTGCCCAGTTGGGACGATCGGGGATCTAGCATTTGGGGTTGTCTTCTTTTATTTTGGTTCCGTAGTTGGACCTTGATTGTATTCTAGATAATGTATGTTTAACTTGTATTTGTGTGAAGTGGCGATTGTAAGCCAACTCTTTATCCCATTCTTATTCAGTACATGGGATTGTGTGAAGATTACCCCTCTTGCGACAAACCTACCATGCGGCTATGCCTCTAAGTCATGCCCCGACACGTGGGAGATATAGCCGCATTGTGGGTGTTACAAGTTGGTAATCAGAGCCATCCCCGACTTAGGAGCCCCCTGCTTGATCGAATCGCTGACGTTATTGAGTCTAGAACAAAATGTTTTGAGTCTTAGGATTATATATATCGGAGAGTAGGATTCTTTTTACTCCTCAGTCCCTTCGTCGCTCTGGTGAGGCCTCCTGACGTAGAGTTTTGACTCTTCTCTCCTCAAATTTTCACGAAATTTTTTTAGGATCACGCGGGTATCTTGGAATCGTTCCAATAGTCTTGTGACAAGAACATTGTTCTTGGTGCCTCCTGACATTTAGGGGTTGTGGCAGTGTCCCGGGGAGTTGAGCTCCGAGGTGTTGTCGTCACAATTTTATCGTTGCAGTTCTGGAATACCTGAGTTCGCCGACATCGAAAATCTCTTTTATGCAGTTGTTGGTGAGATAACCTCGACGCCACCCAGTACTAGGGCGGGAGTTCGGGAGTATTTCCATAACTCGTATAACGGATGCTTTTCGAAGGTTGGGGTAAATGATTTCCGAAGGTTTCTTGGTTATGTGTTGAAGGATGGATACTACTGGATGTAGGATTTGCTAGTTTTGGGTGAGATATTATGCTTCCCCTGTATCCCAACACCTGATTGCATAACCAGAAAGTTTTGGGAGTTTATAAGTGAGAATTCAAGTATCACGTAGGATACCCTTCCAACAGACACATGATATGATATGGGATCTATCATATGTTTGTTTCCGGCTTATTCCTAAGTCAATCCTTTGTTTTTGTTTTTGTTGTGGTATTTGAGTTGCTTCAATGTCAAGTGTTGACTCCATACCTTCCCTAAGCGGTGTTCTCATATTTCTATGTGGATGCTAATCCGTCATGATCATCGAGATTGTCATGTCAATCCTTTTCAACCGTGTGTTTCTCTTCAAGTGGATCCGATCATTTCAACATTCGCAAGATCAACTCTAAGTTCTCTCAACGGTGTTCATTTTATCTGCTCCAAGTTGCGTTTGTATTCCCGCCCTCCCACCCTTTTTCTTCAAGGACTCGGATTTCTTAATCAAGTATTCATCTTATTGATGGGAAGCCTCTCCATTCTTTTCCGTCAATGTTCTTATCCGGTGATTCTCAGGAAGATTCTAACGGGGCTTGAAGTTCATCATTCGTCATTCTTTTTCTTCTCCGGTGGATTCAATTCAAGCTTTGTCGGTAATATAATTTCCTCGGTTCAAATGCTCTCTCATGCCGGTGGACCTCTTTATCATTCATATCTCATTGTTCATTTGTTCCGAAGTGCCGAAGATATCTCAGAAGATTTGTGTTTTCACTCCTAATACGTTCAAGCTCTTTCAAGGTTGTTATCTCATTCAAGCCATTTAATTCAACCGACGCAATCTATCTTTTAAATCATCAACGGTGTTTCTCTTGAGTGGGCCCTAACCCACAGGTCTTTTCCCAGGATCTTACCTGACTCTTCTAATCTTCTCGGAGTTACTCTCAAATTCATTTTCCAAGTTTGACGTAAGAATGAGTTATCATCAGTCAAATGCCTTCTCCAAGATCTTTCACATTCTTTTCATCATTGGTTCAACCTTTCTATTTTTCATTCTGGAGTGCCTCAACAATTCATGGTGGTGTTTCTCATCGTCATTCTCTGCATTTGAAGACCGAAGAAGAGTTTCTCCTCCAAATCTCACCCATTCTTCCAAGGACGCGAAGTGCAAGCTTGATGCCATCCTCTCATAATTGTTTGTGATTGTGAGAATTCTTTTCACCCATCCGAAGCAATTCAGGAGTCTTTTCAGTTTGATTCTCCGGAGCCCATCATCTCATAATTATGCATTCCAGCTTTCAGCTCTCGTTCTCCAAATCTTACCGGTGCATCGTTCAAGTTTTCTCTAATCAATTCGGGATCTCTTCGTTCACTTGCATCTAAATTCTCTCAAGTATCTTCGCTCATTTTCCAATTCCTCCTGCTGATGTGTTCGTTTTCTTCGTTCATTTTCAATTCTTACGGTGGTTCGTTCAAGATTTCTCTTCCTTGTTTATCATATCAATTTATTCGTTGTTTCAATCCTACCGGTGGATCGTTGAAGACCTTCCCAAGTTTACGCTATATCTCTCTTAATCATTTCAATGAGAATGAGTGGTATGCCAAATCCGTTGCTTGTCATCAATTTAAATTGGTGAAGGATACGCATAACATAATTCTTATTCTTGCTTCATCCAAGGGATTGATTCAATTCTTCTGGAGTTTTTTCACAATGAGTAAATTCTCGGTTCAAGTGCTTCATACTTTCCCGGAGTTCCAAGCTCTCTCAATTATATCATCACGAAGCTCCATTTAATCATTGCTAGGCTTCTCCCGGAGTCCTTTTCAACTTTCCTTTCGTTTGATCATTCTTTTGTTACCGGAGTTCTTCATGGAGGTTACATTGTGGTACATCAAGGATTCCTTTCATTCTTCAATTGTTCGTCAAGATTTCTCTCGAAGCGATGATCCGCCAAGCAATACTTCAAGTATTCTTCATCTTGCATTTCGAAGTGCAGTTCTTCCTATATTATATTTTGAGGTGGTGTTATGTCATTCTTGATAATTTCCCTTCGTGTTTCATGATTCACAAGTTTTCAAGGGTGACATATCTAAATCCATCATTTTATCTTTGCTCAAGACATCTTTTCAACCAATCAACCTCTTCATTGGAGTTATCTTGGGTTATATTTCACCTAAAGCTTTCCCTAAAGAATGTTGCTCTTATGGTGCTTATAAATGACCCAAGTTCTTCATTTATCCTTTTGGTGAAATAAGTTTCTCGTCTGCTTGTTCATATCAATCCAATCCATTGTTTTTCGTTAGTGGCAGAATTTCACCTCAAGTTTTTGAGATGTTTTCCATAAGCCCACAACAAGCTTACTCTTTTCGTTGTTGGATTTCCAACAACTCCATTCGACCCTTCTCCTAAAGATGCTTTTCCAAGCTCATTTGAGGTAGAAGATGTGGTCGTAATTGATCATTATCGTTCCTTGTACATATCGTTTCAACCGGAGTGCTTGCATGTACTTCTTGTCCATTGCAACCCCTTTTCTTATATCTTTCAACCTACAAGGTTTTCGTAATGTTCCTTGTTCCCCTTTTCTAATGGAGTGTTTTCAACTTTGTTCATCTTCGTTGTATTCTTTCTTTAAATTTGCTCGACCTCTCAAGGTTCTTTGGTTTCACTCTTTTTGTCAAGAAGCAACTTTTTTTACCTCTTCCTCTTCCGCTTTTTCTCCGGTGCCATCCTAGATCTCGGGACGAGATCCTCTCGTAGTGGTGGAGTATTGTGATGCCCCGAGAGCGACGCGCCAGGTGTCTTCCAGTTATTCGTTGTTGTTGCCTTGTCATTTGCTTGCGTGTCACATCTTTCCATGTCATTATGTGCATTGCATCATCATGTTTTCAAAACATGCCCGTCCAGGTCTCCTCGTTCCTTCCATTGTCCGTTCTGAACCCAGACACACTCGCACGCGCCCGTGGCATGTCCAAAATATTATTTTATAAGTGACCAGAGAATGTTCTCGGAATGGGTTGAAAGTTGGCATGCCGTGTTGTTATGTTGTTAGTAGGTCGCCTGCCAAGTTCCATCGCATTCGGAGTTCGTTTGATGCCCAACGGATAACTATAGCGGCATTATAGCCGGTCTAACGTCGGACGTTTTCAGTCTCTGGAAATAGTTGTCGGGCTGCATTCCTCCTCTTTCCTCTCAGCCCAACTCCTTTTCACAGCCCAATAATCTAGCCCACCAAACCCCCCTCCGATCGGAACCGTTTGATCGACATTGGAGGGTCCAGAAACAACCCCTAGACCCAAACTCTACCAATTTTGCTATATATGGTCACCCTCCTTCCAAATTTGGCATCCCCTAGTCTCCACCTACCTCCAGCCGCAGCCAACCCCGCCTTCCTCGTTTTCAGCGCCAAGCCACCCAGCCGCCGCCACCCGCCCTCGGCCCGGCCAATCCCCTTGCTCCACATCGCCCCTCAGCCCCCTCCACCCCGCGTGGCCTGCCCGAGCCCGCAACCAGCCCGCCCTGGGCTGGATCTGGGCCCGAGCGCCTCCGCCCCAGCGCCTCGTCTTCCTCCCCGCAATCAAGATCCAAATCGAACCCCGTTGCCGCCTGCACCACGTTGACCCCGCCGGAGCTGCGTCATCCGGCGAACCCAAGGCCGATCTCGCGCCCCTTTGATACGTCTCCAACGTATCTATAATTTTTTATTGCTCCATGCTATATTATCTACTGTTTTGGACATTATTGGGCTTTATTATCCACTTTTATATTATTTTTTGGACTAATCTATTAACCGGAGGCCCAGCCCAGAATTGATGTTTTTGCCTATTTTAGGGTTTCAAAGAAAAGGAATATCAAACGGAGTCCAAACGGAACGAAACCTTCGGGAACGTGATTTTCTCAACGAACAAGACCCGGGAGACTTGGACCCTACATCAAGAAAGAAAAGAGGAGGCCACGAGGTAGGGGGCGCGCCTACCCCCCCTCCCAGGCGCGCCCTCCACCCTCGTGGGCCCCCTGTTGCTCCATCGACGTACTCCTTCCTCCTATATATACCTACGTACCCCCAAACGATCAGAACGGAGCCAAAACCCTAATTCCACCGCCGCAACTTTCTGTATCCACGAGATCCCATCTTGGGGCCTATTACGGAGCTCCATCGGAGGGGGCATCTATCACAGAGGACTTCTACATCAACACCATAGCCCCTCTGATGAAGTGTGAGTAGTTTACCTCAGACCTACGGGTCCATAGTTAGTAGCTAGATGGCTTCTTCTCTCTTTTTGGATCTCAATACAATGTTCTCCCCCTCTCTTGTGGAGAACTATTCGATCTAATCTTCTTTTTGTGGTGTGTTTGTTGAGACCGATGAATTGTGGGTTTATGATCAAGTCTATCTATGAACAATATTTGAATCTTCTCTTAATTCTTTTATGTATGATTGGTTATCTTTGCAAGTCTCTTCAAATTATCAGTTTGGTTTGGCCTACTAGATTGATCTTTCTTGCAATGGGAGAAGTGCTTAGCTTTGGGTTCAATCTTGCGGTGTCCTTTCCCAGTGACAGTAGGGGCAGCAAGGCACGTATTGTATTGTTGCCATCGAGGATAACAAGACGGGGTTTTCTTCATATTGCATGAGTCTATCCCTCTACATCATGTCATCTTGCTTAAGGTGTTACTCTGTTTTTAACTTAATACTCTAGATGCATGTTGGATAGCGGTCGATGAGTGGATTAATAGTAGTAGATGCAGGTAGGAGTCGGTCTACTTGTCTCGGACGTGATGCCTATATACATGATCTGTTGGGGAACGTAGTAATTTCAAAAATTTCCTACGCACACGCAAGATCATGGTGATGCATAGCAACGAGAGGGGAGAGTGTGATCTACGTACCCTTGTAGACCGACAGCGGAAGCGTTATGACAACGCGGTTGATGTAGTCGTACGTCTTCACGGCCCGATCGATCAAGCACCGAAACTACGGTACCTCCGAGTTCTAGCACACGTTCAGCTCGATGACGATCCCTGGACTCCGATCCAGCAAAGTGTCGGGGAAGAGTTCCGTCAGCACGATGACGTGGTGACGATCTTGATGTTCAACTGTCGCAGGGCTTCGCCTAAGCACCACTACAATATTATCGAGGACTATGGTGGAAGGGGGCACCGCACACGGCTAATAAAACGATCACGAGGATCAACTTGTGTGTCTAGGGGTGCCCCCTACCCCCGTATATAAAGGAGCAAGGGGAGGAGGCCGGCCGGCCCTATTGGCGCGCCAAGGAGGAGTCCTCCTCCTAGTAGGAGTAGGACTCCTACTAGGAGGGGGAAAGGAAGTGGGGAGGGAGAAGGAAAGGGGGGCGCCGCCCCCCGCCCCTCTCCTAGTCCAATTCGGACCAGGGGGAGGCGGCACGCGGCCCACCCTGGCTGCTCCTCTCTCTCTCCACTAAGGCCCATATGGCCAATTACTTCTCCCGGGGGGTTCCGGTAATCCTCCGGCTCTCCGGTTTTCTCCGAAATCACCCAGAACGCTTCTGGTGTCCGAATATAGCCGTCCAATATATCAATCTTTATGTCTCGACCATTTCGAGACTCCTCGTCATGTCCGTGATCACATCCAGGACTCCAAACTAACTTCGGTACATCAAAACTCATAAACTCATAATATAACTATCATCGAAACCTTAAGCGTGCGGACCCTACGGGTTCGAGAACAATGTAGACATGACCGAGACATGTCTCCGGTCAATAACCAATAGCGGAACCTGGATGCTCATATTGGCTCCCACATATTCTACGAAGATCTTTATCGGTCAGACCACATAACAACATACGTTGTTCCCTTTGTCATCGGTATGTTACTTGCCTGAGATTCGATCGTCGGTATCTCAATACCTAGTTCAATCTCATTACCGGCAAGTCTCTTTACTCGTTTTGTAATACATCATCTTGCAACTAACTCATTAGTTGCAATGCTTGCAAGGCTTAAGTGATGTGCATTACCGAGTGGGCCCAGAGATACCTCTCCGACAATCGGAGTGACAAATCCTAATCTCGAAATACGCCAACCCAACATGTACCTTTGGAGACAGCTATAGAGCTCCTTTATAATCACCCAGTTACGTTGTGACGTTTGGTAGCACACAAAGTGTTCCTCCGGTAAACGGGAGTTGCATAATCTTATAGTCATAGGAACATATATAAGTCATGAAGAAAGGAATAGCAACATACTAAACGATCGAGTGCTAAGCTAACGGAATGGGTCAAGTCAATCACATCATTCTCCTAATGATGTGATCCCATTAATCAAATAACAACTCTTTGTCTATGGTTAGGAAACATAACCATCTTTGATTAACGAGCTAGTCAAGTAGAGGCATACTAGTGACACTTTGTTTGTCTATGTATCCACACATGTATTATGTTTCCGGTTAATACAATTCTAGCATGAATAATAAACATTTATCATGAAATAAGGAAATAAATAATAACTTTATTATTGCCTCTAGGGCATATTTCCTTCAGTCTCCCACTTGCACTAGAGTCAATAATCTAGTTCACATTGCCATGTGATTTAACACCAATAGTTCACATCATTATGTGACCAACACTCAAAGGGTTTACTAGAGTTAATAATCTAGTTCACATCGCTATGTGATTAACACCCAAAGAGTACTAAGGTGTGATCATGTTTTGCCTGTGAGAGAAGTTTAGTCAACAGGTCTGCCATATTCAGATCCGTAAGTATTTTGCAAATTTCTATGTCTACAATGCTCTGCACGGAGCTACTTTAGCTAATTTCTCCCACTTTCAATATGTATCCAGATGAAGACTTAGAGTCATCCGGATCAGTGCCAAAATTTGTATTGACGTAACCCTTTATGACGAACCTTTTGTCACCTCCATAATCGAGAAACATATCCTCATTCCACTAAGGATAATTTTGACCAATGTCCAGTGATCTACTCCTAGATCACTATTGTACTCCCTTGCTTAACACAGTGTAGGGTATACAATAGATCTGGTACACTGCATGGCATACTTTATAGAACCTATGGCTGAGGCATAGGGAATGACTTTCATTCTCTCTCTATCTTCTGTCGTGGTCGGGTTTTAAGTCTTACTCAACTTCACACCTTTGTAACACAGGCAAGAAATCCTTCTTTGACTGTTCCATTTTGAACTACTTCAAAATCATGTCAAGGTATGTACTTATTGAAAAAAACTTATCAAGCGTCTTGATCTATCTCTATAGATCTTGATGCTCAATATGTAAGCAGCTTCACCGAGGTCATTCTTTGAAAAACTCCTTTCAAATATTCCTTTATGCTTTCCAGAAAATTATACATTATTTCCGACCAACAATATGTCATTCACATATACTTATTAGAAATGTTGTAGTGCTCCCACTCACTTTCTTGTAAATACAGTCTTCACCGCAAGTCTGTATAAAACTATATGCTTTGATCAACTTATCAAAGCGTATATTCCAACTCCGAGATGCTTGCACCAGTCCATAGATGGATCGCTGGAGCTTGCATATTTAGTTAACACCTTTAGGATCGATAAAACCTTCTAGTTGCATTGTATACAACTCTTCTTTAATAAATCCATTAAGGAATGCATTTTTGTTTATCCATTTGCCAGATTTCATAAAATGCGGCAACTGCTAACTTGATTCGGACAGACTTAAGCATAGATACAAGTGAGAAACTCTCATCGTAGTCAACACCTTGAACTTGTCGGAAAAACCTTTTTGCGACAATTCTAGCTTTGTAGATAGTAACACTACTATCAGCGTTCGTCTTCCTCTTGAAGATCCATTTAATCTCAATGGCTCGCCGATCATTGGGCAAGTCAATCAAAGTCCATACTTTGTTCTCATACATGGATCTCATCTCAGATTGCATGGCCTCAAGCCATTTCGCAGAATCTGGGCTCACCATCGCTTCTTCATAGTTCGTAGGTTCATCATGATCTAGTAGCATGATTTCCAGAACAGGATTACCGTACCACTCTGGTGCGGATCTTACTTTGGTTGATCTACAAGATTCAGTAATTACTTGATCTGAAGTTTCATGATCATCATCATTAACTTCCTCACTAATTGGTGTAGGTGTCACAAAAACCGTTTTCTGTGATGAACTACTTTCCAATAAGGGAGCAGGTACAGTTACCTCATCAAGTTCTACTTTCCTCCCACTCACTTCTTTCGAGAGAAACTCCTTCTCTAGAAAGGATCCATTCTAAGCAACGAATATCTTGCCTTCGGATCTGTGATAGAAGGTGTACCCAACTGTCTCCTTTGGGTATCCTATGAAGACACATTTCTCCAATTTGGGTTTGAGCTTATCAGGATGAAACCTTTTTCACATAAGCATCACAACCCCAAACTTTAAGAAACGACAACTTTGGTTTCTTATTAAACCACAGTTCATATAGTGTCGTCTCAACGGATTTAGATGGTGCCCTATTTAACGTGAATGCAGTTGTCTCTAATGCATAACCCCAAAACGATAGTGGTAAATCGGTAAGAAACATCATAGATTGCACTATATCCAATAAAGTATGGTTATGACGTTCGGACACACCATTATGTTGTGGTGTTCCAGGTGGCATGAGTTTGTGAAACTATTCCACATTGTTTTAATTGAAGACCAAACTCGTAACTCAAATATTCGTCTCTGCGATTAGATCGTAGAAACTTTATTTTCTTGTCACGATGATTTTCCACTTCAGTCTGAAATTCTTTGAACTTTTCAAATGTTTCAGACTTATGTTTCATCAAGCAGATATACCCATATCTGCTCAAATCATATGTGAAGGTCAGAAAATAACGATACCCGCCGCGAGCTTTAACACTCATCGGATCGCATACATCAGTATGTATTATTTCCAATAAGTCAGTTGCTCGCTCCATTGTTCTGGAGAACGGAGTATTTAGTCATCTTGCCATAAGGCATGGTTCGCAAGCACCAAGTGATTCATAATCAAGTGATTCCAAAATCCCATCAGCATGGAGTTTCTTCATGCGCTTTACACCAATATGACCTAAACGACAGTGCCACAAATAAGTTGCACTATCATTATTAACTTCGCATCTTTTGGTTTCAATATTATGAATATGTGTATCACTACGGTCCAGATCCAATGAACTATTTTCATTGGGTGTGTAACCATATAAGGTTTTATTCATGTAAACATAACAACAATTGTTCTCCAACTTAAATGAATAACCGTATTGCAATAAACATGATCATATCATATTCATGCTCAACGCAAACACCAAATAACACTTATTTAGGTTTTAACACTAATCCCGAAAGTATAGGGAGTGTGCGATGATGATCATATCAATCTTGGAACTACTTCCAACACACATCGTCACCTCACCCTTAACTAGTCTTTGTTCATTCTGCAACTCCCGATTCAAGTTACTAATCATAGTAACTGAACTAGTATCAAATACTGAGGGGTTGCTATAAACACTAGTAAAGTACACATCAATAACATGTATATCAAATATACTTATGTTCACTTTGCCATCCTTCTTATCCGCCAAATACTTGGGGCAGTTCCACTTCCAGTGACCAGTCCCTTTGCAGTAGAAGCACTTAGTCTCAGGCTTAGGATCAGACTTGGGCTTCTTCACTTGAGTAGCAACTTGCTTGCCGTTCTTCTTGAAGTTCCCCTTCTTCCCTTTGCCCTTTTCTTGAAACTAGTGGTCTTGTCAACCATCAACACTTGATGTTTTTTCTTGATTTCTACCTTCGTTGATTTTAGCATCACGAAAAGCTTGGGAATCGTTTCTGTTATCCCTTGCATATTATAGTTCATCACGAAGTTCTACTAACTTGGTGATGGTGACTAGAGAATTCTGTCAATCACTATCTTATCTGGAAGATTAACTCCCACTTGATTCAAGTGATTGTAGTACCCAGACAATCTGAGCATATGCTCACTAGTTGAGCGATTCTCCTCCATCTTTTAGCTATAGAACTTGTTGGAGACTTCATATCTCTCAACTCGGGTATTTTCTTGAAATATTAACTTCAACTCCTGGAACATCTCATATGGTCCATGACGTTCAAAACGTCTTTGAAGTCCCGATTCTAAGCCGTTAAGCATGGTGCACTAAACTATCAAGTAGTCATCATATCGAGCTAGCCAAACGTTCATAACGTATGCATCTGCTCCTGCAATAGGTCTGTCACCTAGCGGTGCATCAAGGACATAATTCTTCCATGCAGCAATGAGGATAATCCTCAGATCACGGATCCAATCCGCATCATTGCTACTAACATTTTTCAACACAATTTTCTCTAGGAACATATCAAAATAAACACAGGGAAGCAACAACGCGAGCTATTGATCTACAACACAATTTGCAAAATACTACCAAGACTAAGTTCATGATAAATTTAAGTTCAATTAATCATATTACTTAAGAAATCCCACTTAGATAGACATCCTTCTAATCCTCTAAGTGATCATGTGATCCAAATCAACTAAACCATGCCCGATCATCACGTGAGATGGAGCAGTTTCATTGGTGAACATCACTACGTTGATCATATCTACTATATGATTCACGCTCGACCTTTCGGTCTCCGTGTTCCGAGGCCATATCTGTATATGCTTGGCTCGTCAAGTATAACCTGAGTATTCCGCTTGTGCAACTGTTTTGCACCCGTTGTATTTGAATGTAGAGCCTATCACACCCGATCATCACGTGGTGTCTCAGCACGAAGAACTTTCGCAACGGTGCATACTCAGGGAGAACACTTATACCTTGAAATTTAGTGAGAGATCATCTTATAAAGCTACTGTCGAACTAAGCAAAATAAGATGTATAAAAGATAAACATCATATGCAATCAAAATATGTGACATGATATGGCCATGATCATCTTGCGCCTTTGATCTCCATCTCCAAAGTACTGTCATGATCTCTATCGTCATCGGCATGACACCATGATCTCCATCATCTTGATCTATATCAATGTGTCGTTACATGGTCGTCTCGCCAACAATTGCTCTTGCAACTATTGCTATCGCATAGCGATAAAGTAAAGGAATTATTTGGTGCTTGCATCTTATGCAATAGAGAGACAACCATAAGGATTTTGCCAGTTGCCGATAACTTCAACAAAACATGATCATCTCATACAACAACTTATATCTCATCACGTCTTGACCATATCACATCACAACATGCCCTGCAAAAACAAGTTAGACGCCCTCTACTTTGTTGTTGCAAGTTTTACATGGCTGCTACGGGCTGAGCAAGAACCGTTCTTACCTACACATCAAAACCACAACGATAGTTTGTCAAGTTGGTGTTGTTTTAACCTTCGCAAGGACCGGGCGTAGCCACACTTGGTTCAACTAAAGTTGGAGAAACTGACACCCGCTAGTCACCTGTGTGCATAGCACGGCGGTAAAACCAGTCTCGCGTAAGCGTACGCGTAATGTCGGTCCGGGCCGCTTCATCCAACAATACCGCCGAACCAAAGTATGACATGCTGGTAAGCAGTATGACTTATATCGCCCACAACTCACTTGTGTTCTACTCGTGCATATAACATCAACACATAAAACCTAGGCTCGGATGCCGCTGTTGGGGAACGTAGTAATTTCAAAAATTTCCTACGCACACGCAAGATCATGGTGATGCATAGCAACGAGAGGGGAGAGTGTGATCTACGTACCCTTGTAGACCGACAGCGGAAGCGTTATGACAACGCGGTTGATGTAGTCGTACGTCTTCACGGCCCGATCGATCAAGCACCGAAACTATGGTACCTCCGAGTTCTAGCACACGTTCAGCTCGATGACGATCCCCGGACTCCGATCCAGCAAAGTGTCGGGGAAGAGTTCCGTCAGCACAACGGCGTGGTGACGATCTTGATGTTCAACTGTCACAGGGCTTCGCCTAAGCACCACTACAATATTATCGAGGACTATGGTGGAAGGGGGCACCGCACACGGCTAAGAAAACGATCATGAGGATCAACTTGTGTGTCTAGGGGTGCCCCCTGCCCCCGTATATAAAGGAGCAAGGGGAGGAGGCCGGCCGGCCCTATTGGCGCGCCAAGGAGGAGTCCTCCTCCTAGTAGGAGTAGGACTCCTACTAGGAGGGGGATAGGAAGTGGGGAGGGAGAAGGAAAGGGGGGCGCCGCCCCCCCCCCCTCTCCTAGTCCAATTCGGACCAGGGGGAGGAGGCGCGCGGCCCACCCTGGCTGCTCCTCTCTCTCTCCACTAAGGCCCATATGGCCCATTACTTGTCCTGGGGGGGTTCCGGTAACCCTCCAGCTCTCCGGTTTTCTCCGAAATCACCCGGAACGCTTCCGGTGTCCGAATATAGCCGTCCAATATATCAATCTTTATGTCTCGACAATTTCGAGACTCCTCACCATGTCCGTGATCACATCCAGGACTCAGAACTAACTTCAGTACATCAAAACTCATAAACTCATAATATAACTATCATCGAAACCTTAAGCGTGCGGACCCTATGGGTTCGAGAACAATGTAGACATGACCGAGACATGTCTCTGGTCAATAACCAATAGCAGAACCTGGATGCTCATATTGGCTCCCACATATTCTACAAAGATCTTTATCGGTCAGACCGCATAACAACATACGTTGTTCCCTTTGTCATCGGTATGTTACTTGCCTGAGATTCGATCGTCGGTATCTCAATACCTAGTTCAATCTCATTATCGGCAAGTCTCTTTACTCGTTTCGTAATACATCATCTCACAACTAACTCATTAGTTGCAATGCTTGCAAGGCTTAAGTGATGTGCATTACCGAGTGGGCCCAGAGATACCTCTCCGACAATCGGAGTGACAAATCCTAATCTCGAAATACGCCAACCCAACATGTACCTTTGGAGACACCTGTAGAGCTCCTTTATAATCACCCAGTTACGTTGTGACATTTGGTAGCACACAAAGTGTTCCTCTGGTAAACGGGAGTTGCATAATCTCATAGTCATAGGAACATGTATAAGTCATGAAGAAAGCAATAGCAACATACTAAACGATCGAGTGCTAAGCTAACGGAATGGGTCAAGTCAATCACATCATTCTCCTAATGATGTGATCCCATTAATCAAATAACAACTCTTTGTCTATGGTTAGGAAACATAACCATCTTTGATTAACGAGCTAGTCAAGTAGAGGCATACTAGTGACACTCTGTTTGTCTATGTATCCACACATGTATTATGTTTCCGGTTAATACAATTCTAGCATGAATAATAAACATTTATAATGAAATAAGGAAATAAATAATAACTTTATTATTGCCTCTAGGGCATATTTCCTTCATGATCATACCTAGATATTCTAATAACTATGCTCAATTCTGTCAATTGCTCAAGAGTAATTTGTTCACCCACCGTAGAATACTTATGCTCTCGAGAGAAGCCACTAGTGAAACCTATGGCCCCCGGGTCTATCTTCATCATATTAATCTCCTACTACTTAGTTATTTCCTTTGCTATTTACTTTGCCTTTATTTTACTTTGCATCTTTATCAGAAAAATACCAAAAATATTATCTTATCATATCTATCAGATCTCACTCTCGTAAGTGGCCTTATAGGGATTGACAACCCCTATTTGCGTTGGTATCGAGGATTTATTTGTTTTGTGCAGGTACGAGGGACTCACGCGTAGCCTCCTACTGGATTGATACCTTGGTTCTCAAAAACTGAGGAAATTACTTACGCTACTTTGCTGCATCATCCCTTCCTCTTCGGGGAAAACCAATGTAGTGCTTGAGAGGTAGCACCCTTCTTTCTTTTCCTCCATGGCTTCCTTCCCTCACCCTTTTTCTCTGTTTCCCCTCGATCAGGAGCATGCCCCGCCATGGCAGTTGGCCGTTCGTCGCCCTCGCTACCGGATCTGGCTGCTCCGGTGCCCCATGGCCGGATCCGCCGTCGTTTGCTCGCTGGTAGCCGCCGTCGTGCCCGCGACCCTCTGCTAAGCCCGTTCGCCACCGGCGCCCCCAAGTTTTGTCGCGCCCCTGTTTTCCTCTCCACCGAGCCGAGCCATCGTTGACCTCGAGCGCCGCCTCCAGCGCCATCGTGGACTGGTGCCTCCCAAGGCCCAGCCAGCGCCAGGAAGGCCCAGCCTCCTCTGCGGCCTGCCCGCGCCGCCAACACCGACCCGGGCCTCAGCCCATCATGAGGCCCCCAGCGCCTCCTTTGTTTTTTTTTCTTTCTGTCTGCTGGCCCATTATGCTTCAAATTCAGCCCGCGTGTGTTTTTTTCCTTCTGCGAATTTAGCATTTAATCCCGAGACAACCGTTTTACATAAAAGCCCTTGCATTTCATGCATATCCTAACTCCAGAACCGTGCATCACATGTAAATAACTTATATATGTAAAATGCTTAGAATTTTGTCTAGTTTCATAATATGCCACTTTCATCCATGTTTAAGATGTTTAAAACGTTGTTTGTGTAATTTTTGCCCATATGCCATGCTAAATGATTTAATTCATAACTAAATAACCGTAGCTCCAAACCTAACAAACTTCATATGTAAATGGGGTAGAAAAATGCCTAGTTTAACATGGTGTATTTACTTTGCATGTTTAACAACTCTAAAGTTTGGTTTAGGGCAGAACAGTACCAAATCTAATATATGCACATGAGGAGTTTCCGGACTTGTTGGTTGTTGTTCCGGCCTCACTTAAACTTGCCTAGATAGGTGGTTTTCATTATGCTTCACCTCTTGCCATGCTTAACAATATTTAATAGTGTTGGGTACTGATTCCACCAACACCTATGGGGACAGGGCCCCTTTCGGTTCGGTGGGGGGCGGAGGTCGCACAAAGAGCGGATCGAGGCGGTACACGCGAGCGGTTTTTACCCAGCTTCAGGCCGCATGGATGCGTAAAACCCTACTGCTGCTTGTTTGTGTGTATTGAATTCTTGCTCAGGAGCGACGGACGCTGCCAGACTGAGCGTGAGAGTGTTTTTGGTGTTGAAAATGAGCCGAACTGGCCGAACCAGCTGAACTAGCTGAACCCCTTTCTACGTTGCGCCTGGGCCTCCTTTTATACTTCCAAGGGGTCACGGACAGGTGGCAACGTAGACAAGAAGGGTAAAAATGGAAAAGGATGCGGTAGGTGCAGCTACCGCTACTGTGGATACAGTGCACCCTACCTAACTCTGACGGCAGGGGACAAGGGCATTAAATGCCTGTCTGAGTTGCCTAAACAGTGCAAAAAGTGACCGTTAGGAGCGCCACCGTTTGCCACGATGGCCTTCTCTTCATCTCCGCTTGCCACCTCGCACCCCTAGCTGCACAGCCTCCTGCCACGTGTGCTTGGGAGAGTCCTAGAGCGACACATTAGCAGGTGTGCTGGAGCGCGGGCACGAAGTGGGGGTTTCCCGCGGCAAGCTCCTTGCCGCGGTCGTCGTCTTGTCGTGTTTGGGAGCTTGTCGCTCACCGGGCCTTGCCGGGATGCAGGACGCGTCACGGCAAGCTTCCTTGGTATGCCTTGAGTGGCCTTCCCGGCAAGCTCCTCTTGCCGGGGTCTTGTCTGTTCCCGGCAAGCTCCTCTTGCCGGGGCCTGGGTTGGCCTTCCCGGCAAGCTCCTCTTGCCGGGGCCTGGGTTGGCCTTCCCGGCAAGCTCCTCTTGCCGGGGCCTTGGTTTGAGTACTTTGTTCTTGAATGGTCTTCAAGGGAGCCACGAGGGTCTTGGCGGTCACCCGGCAAGCCTTGCCGTGGGATGCTGCGACTGCCCGTGCACAAGTTCGGGGTACTAGGGTACCCCTACTCTAGTACACCGTGGACGCGGCAAGGAGCTTGCCGCGGGAAACCCCCACTTCGTGCCCGCGCTCCAGCACACCTGCTAACGTGTCGCTCTAGGACTCTCCCAAGCACACGTGGCAGGAGGCTGTGCAGCTAGGGGTGCGAGGTGGCAAGCGGAGATGAAGAGAAGGCCATCGTGGCAAACGGTGGCGCTCCTAACGGTCACTTTTTGCACTGTTTAGGCAACTCAGACAGGCATTTAATGCCCTTGTCCCCTGCCGTCAGAGTTAGGTAGGGTGCACTATATCCACAGTAGCAGTAGCTGCACCTACCGCATCCTTTTCCATTTTTACCCTTCTTGTCTATGTTGCCACCTGTCGGTGACCCCTTGGAAGTATAAAAGGAGGCCCAGGTGGAACGTAGAAAGGGGTTCAGCTAGTTCAGCTAGTTCGGCCAGTTCGGCTCATTTTCAACACCAGAAACACTCTCACGCTTAGTCTGGCAGCGTCCGTCGCTCCTGAGCAAGAATTCAATACACACAAACAAGCAGCAGTAGGGTTTTACGCATCCGTGCGGCCCGAAGCTGGGTAAAAACCGCTCGCGTGTACCGCCTCGATCCGCTCTTTGTGCGACCTCCGCCCCCCATCGAACCGAAAGGGGCCCTGTCCCCATAGGTGTTGGTGGAATCAGCCTCCCCGGCATCTCTGGCGCGCCAGGTAGGGGGCGTCGAGATCGTGCGAACCCGATCCGGCGTGCACACGAGCTAAATCTTCATCGTCTTCACCGACATGCCACCGAAGAAGAAGGCTTCGGGGGCAACAACCCCGTCTGCGTCGCTTCCACCACCTCCGGAGCAGGCGGACGGTGGAGTGGAAGCCGGCGGAAGAATGGACATCGACGAGGGTGCCCACAGCGCTGCCAAGTCCAAGGACAAGGCCGCACAGACCTCGGAGTCCATACGCCCACCGCGCCCATCTCAGGAGGCGCGAGGCCAGCAGCATCATAGCGTTCGCAGCACCATACGTCCGCTGGCCCAAGATCAAGCTGGTGGTTCGCGTGGCGTTCAAGACCAGCATGCATGCCAGCATGCTGGCCCCAGTGAGGTGCGGTCGCCTGGACGGGACACTGCTCCTTCTAACTTGGTTAGGAGTCCGAGCATGTCCCGCTCCTCGCACCGTTCACCTCTGCCGCCCACCACGCCGGCGGAAGCCTTGGCGCGGGCCCAGCTACTCCTGGATTATCCTCCGACGGCGGACAAGACCGACGAATGGAGGGCCACTATCCAGAGCCTCATCGGCTTCGCCAATGGCGACACTGCACGGCAACCAAGCGCCTCGCTGCCGCGGCAGGACAGCCGGACGCGAGCCGATGGCAACAAGACCGGGGGAGGTGCGACTTCCATGCACTCTCCACTACAAAGGCCAAAGTCGCCGACTCGCCGGGTCCACCCCGACAACGGCTCCACCGCGTCGTCAGACCCACGAGCTCATCGCGACCAGCGCCAAGTTCTTCATGAACGACAACAAGAAGACGCTCGAACCCGCATCGAGCGCCGAAGAGAAGCGCGACGTCAATCCGACAAGCGCGCTGGGCCCTCTGTTGACATGCATGCGCCAGGGGAACCAGGCGATCTGCCGTACGTGGTAGGTTGTCCTGCGTTCACCCGTGAGCTGCGGCAAGTCCAGTGGCCCAGCACAAAGAATTTCAAACCAGACGTACCAGAGAAGTACGACGGCAAGACGCATCCGTCGGAGTTTCTCAGCATCTACACCATCGCGGTGCAGGCTGCCGGGGGACGGGACAACAAGGTCCTTGCCAACTACTTCCCGCTGGTACTCAAGCCCAATGTCAGATCCTGGCTCATGCACTTGCCGGACAACTCCATATCCTCCTGGGCTGATCTGTGCCATCAGTTTGTCGGCGCCTTTACAGGCGGCCACAAGCCACATGGCCAAGAAAGCGATCTTCATCTGCTCACCCAAAAGGAAGGAGAGCCACTGCGCAAGTACATTCAGAGATTCAGCCGTGTACAGCACAACATCCCAGACGTCCACCCCGCCGCGATCATTAGCGCGTTCCATCAGAACGTGCGAAACCGAAGGATGAGGGAGGAGATGGCGATGTGTAAGATTAGAGATGTCAGCGAGCTTTACGCCCTGGCCGACAAGTGTGCACGCGCTGAAGAGGGGAGGAGGCTCCCCGGAGAGGATACGGGAGAGCACCTCAAGTACGTAGTCCAGATGCACTTTCCCAAGGAGCAAGCAACGAACAATACTGCAGAGTATGAGGGTTTGCTTGCCGGCCTCAGAATCGCAGCCGACCTTGGGATCAAGAAACTCATTGTAAGGGTTGACTCGCAGCTTGTCGTCCGCCAAGTGAACAAGAACTACCAGAGTCCATTGATGGAAGCTTATGTTGATGAAGTGAGAAAGCTAGAAGCACACTTTGACGGCCTGCAAATGGAACACGTTCCGCGAGCTCAGAACGACATTGCTGATGGCCTGTCAAAGTGCGCTGCACTAAAGTTACCTGTGGAACCAGGGATCTTTGTGCTCAAGCTGACTCAACCATCCGTGACACCATCAACTGGACAGAATAAGAAGAGGAAGTTGGTTTCTGGTGACTACTTTCCGGCAGAGCTTCCCGAAGCCGCCGCCAAGAAGGTCCCCAAGATCGACGCCAAGAGTGCTGAGGAGCAGTCTGCTCCGGCGAACCTCTTGGTTTGTTCCGTTGAAGCAAACGCTCCTGACAAGCTTTGCTCCGGCAAGCTTGCCTGGGAATATCACGCTCCGGCAGAGCCGCAGGTTCTTGCCGTAGAAGCGGATGTTCCCGCAGCAACAGATACGCCTTTAGTCCTTATTGTCGAGCCACAAGCTCCAGCATGGGCGCAGCAGATTGTCCATTTCCTTCAGACAGGAGAGCTTCCCGAAGAGCAAGAAGAAGCTGAAAGAGTAGCCTGGCAGTCAAGTATGTACAAGTTTGTCGACAACACACTATACAGAATAAGACTCAACGGTGTGAAATTGAAGTGCATTCACCGGGAAGATGGACAACAGCTGTTGGCAGAGATACATGGAGGCATATGTGGTCACCACATTGGCGCAAGAGCGCTTGTCGGCAAAGCATTCCGACAAGGCTTCTTCTGGCCGACAGCCCTCCAGGATGCAACTGCACAAGTAACCAAGTGTGAAGCGTGCCAGTTCCATTCCAAGCAGATACACCAGCCAGCTCAAGCTCTCCAGACGATCCCTTTATCCTGGCCATTTTCGGTCTGGGGGCTCGACATCCTCGGCCCCTTCCCCCGAGCTGTCGGGGGCTTTGAGTTCTTGTACGTTGCAATCGACAAGTTCACAAAGTGGCCGGAAGTGGAACCAGTGAGGAAGGTGACAGCACAGTCAGCAGTCAAGTTCTTCAGGTCGATTGTTTGCCGTTTCGGGGTTCCTAACAGGATCATCACCGACAACGGCACGCAATTTACGAGCCACACCTTCATGCAGTATGTCCAAGATCTTGGCGCCAAGATCTGCTTCGCTTCTGTTGCTCACCCGAGAAGCAACGGTCAAGCGGAGAGGGCAAATGCTGAAGTGCTGCGAGGCCTCAAGACCAGAACTTTCGACAGGCTGCACAAGTGCGGAAGAAACTGGATCGAGGAGCTGCCGGTGGTTCTTTGGTCGATCAGGACGACGCCAAATCGAGCCACTGGCCAGACACCCTTTGCTCTAGTCTATGGAGCAGAGGCAGTTCTCCCCACGGAACTCGTTTACGGGTCACCTCGAGTGCTCGCTTATGATGAGCTCGAGCAAGAGCAGCTGCGACAAGATGACGCGCTGCTCCTTGAGGAAGACCGTCTCCAGGCTGTTGTGCGAGCCGCTCGCTACCAGCAAGCTTTGCGTCGCTACCATAGCCGCAAAGTTAAAGCCAGGAGCTTCGAGGAAGGCGACCTTGTTCTTCGACGTGTTCAGTCCGCCAAGAATTCCAACAAGTTGACGCCGAAGTGGGAAGGCCCTTATCGGATGAAACGAGTCACTAGGCCCGGCGCTGTCCGCCTTGAGACTGAAGATGGCACTCCGGTGAGCAACTCCTGGAACATCGAACATCTTCGTAAGTTTTACCCGTAAGGCGCGGTTGCCGGAAGCTTTTCTGGCAACCACCTTTTGTACAAGTCTTGCCGCTGTTGCATGTAATCCTTTGTACAAAGCCGGGCGCAGACCCCGTGCACCAGTAAAGCTCATGTGCCCCGCACATCTTGTCAGTTTTTTATGCTATAATCCTTTTTCGCATATGTTATCTGACACTTTGTGCAGCACTAGACCCCGGTAAGCAATAACGAGCCCAAGGCTCCATATCATTACTTTATTTCTATGTTTCTTTCTCAAAAGAAGGAAGGTTCCCTCGCCCACAAGGTTTACCGGGGGGGGAGGAGAAGATAATGGTGTGGACCAGGCCGTTCAAGAAAGTTTCTCCTTATCGGGAAGCAGACGACAAAAAAGCTAAGTTGCTAAAGCTTGAGCAATAAGTTTTTTAAGTTTTCGAGTTATTTTCCTTGAACGACCGTGCTTTGTATGGAAAACCTGTGCGCGGAGGAACCAACTCGTAGCTAGTTGCGCCTTTACTTTGTTTCGAGTCCGCTCAACAACTTAAGTGAGCTGCTACCGCCCTTACTTTGCTTCGAGTCCGCTCAGCAACTTAAGTGAGCCGCTAGCGCCCTTACGTTGTTTCGAGTCCGCTCAACAACTTAAGTGAGCTGCAACTAGTTGCGACAAGGTTGCTTGTCGGTAGCGACCCCGCCAGCAGGCTGCTGAAGTTCCGCACTCGGCGCTCGCGGCAAGGGTACCTGCGCCGGCAAGTTTCCCTAGAAAGCATAGGGCAGAACCATACAAAGCCAAGAGTCGAGTAAAGGAAGTAACACAGCAATTTTTTGCCTAAGATAGAGTTATATTACAAAAATAACTTGTCGCGCCTCTAATAAAGTGTTCCCATGAAATGACTGGCAGCGACAAGAAAAGAAGAAAACGGGCGGCCTAATCTACGCGACCGCCGTCAACCCTTTTGACCTCGTTCACCCTGTCCACAATGGGTGCGACGAGGGACTTAAGTGCGTCAAGATCAGCGTCCGCCGGCAGCTTCTTGAGGACGTTGGTGAGGTTGAGGCCCGGATTGCGGAAGGCCACCTTCACCAGCACCTTCTCCAGAACTCCGGCACAAATCGAGCGTGACTCGTCGGCCAACTGCTTTGGGATCCGTTCCCGGAGTTACTGGAGCGCCGCCGCCACGCCTTTGAAGAACAGAGTGAGCTTGGCGCTGGGTTGGAGGTTCTCGTCGGAGGAGTACCCGAAGCCTTCCACCCCCAATTGCACCAGCTCCTCTCCCATAACTGCAGCAATGTTCACGAGGCCCTCCGTCCAGAGCTCCACAGTATCTCTGAGAAGATTCTGGGTTTCGGCGGCCCTCGCTAGCAGCGCCTCGTTGGCCTCGATGTCCTTCTTCAAGTCTGCCTCCCGTTTTCTGGCGCTGTCCAACGTCTCCGTCAAGGTGGCCAGCTTCAGCGTCAGATCGACGTTGGAATCCTTGGCGGCGCTCAATTCCTTGCCCATCTCGGCGAGTCGGCCCTGCAGCTCACCGTGGGCAAGGGCGTCCTTCTCGCGCTCTAGCTTGAGGGCGGCAAGCTCTTCGCCACCAACCTTCAGATCAGTTTCTAGCTGCGCCACCTTTGCCTCCAATTCTTTCTTGGCGGCCTCGGCAGCCGCAGCCGTATCCTTTGCCTCTTGGAGCGTCCCGCCAAGTGCCCGTTCGCGCGCGGCAAGCTCCTCTTCGTGGCTGTCGAGGTTCACTTTCCGCTGAGTCAGCTCGCCTTCTCGCGCGTACAGCTTCTCGCCGGTGAGCCGCTGCTGCTCTTCAGCTTCGGCCTTCTCGAGGAGGAAGGCCTTCCGCTCCTCAGCAAGCTGCTCCCGCTCCTCCGCCAAGGCCCGAAGAGTTTCTTGGCGAAGACCCCGGAGCTCCTCCGCACGCTTCTCTATGTCCACGCTCACCCTCGCGGCAAGTGCTTCCCGGGACTCCAACTTGACTTGACGGGCGTGGTAGAGCGCCAGCAGCCTCCGCAGCAGCCGCTCCTCCTCGGGCTCTTCACTGCTGCTTCCCGGCGCGTCGACGATCGACAACCCGGCGGAGGCAAGCACCTCCCCATCCAGAGCTTCTCCTTCCATCGGCGCCCTGGAGCTCGATGCCCAGGGGAGCTTGATGAAGATGCCCTCGCCAGCCTTCAGATAGGCGCCGAGCTGGGGCTCCTCGGAGCCTGACGCTGCGGCAGCGGCGGAGGGATCGGCGGTCGGTGCAGCGCCTGGCGCTCCTGCGGCCTCAGGGCCGTCAGTGCGATCGCCAGATCCCCCACCAGCTTCTTCGGCAGCAGTCTTGGTAGCCTCTTCGCCGGCGGGCACGTCAGCGCCGGCTCCTTCTTTGGTGGCCGCGGCATCATCAGTATTGCCGCACGCGTCCTCCTCGCCGCCCGCCTCGGTCTCCATCGGATCCATGGAGGGTGGGTCTGACGACCAAAGAAGAAGGAGAAATCAAACAAGTCTTCGAGAAGAGAAATCAGCAGAAGACTACAAGGAAAGTTTCGGGCAAGAAGGGCTACCTGTGCTAGGATCTGCCGTCGTGACCTCCACCACTGGCGGATCGTTAGCGCTGTCCCTTGCCGGAGACTCCTCCCTTGCCGGAGGCTCCTCCCTTACCGGAGGACGCTCCCTTGCCGGGGAGTCCGCCCTTGGCGGCGTAGTCGAAGCAGACGACGAGTCGGAGGAGATCACCACGCCCTCCTGATCAAGCTGTTCTGCTCCTGCACAAACAAACCAGTGATCAGATGTCAACAAAGGAAAAGAGCAACCATGCGCACCCAGAAGCAGAAAGTAAACCATATGCTTACGCTGTGGGCTGCGCTGGGGGCTGCTCTGCGAAGTGATGGCCGGATCCGGCAGGGTGGTCTCGAGCGCGCCTCCTGTCATCGCAGTAGGCTTGTCCTCGATGACCACCACCTGAGCCTTGGCCCTCTTCGCCGCCCTCTGGGCCAGAGTCCTGAAAAGAAGAGCTCGGGGTGGATCAGATCCGATGCAAGACAAGATCAGCAAGTTGAAGAACTACAAGAACAAGCAAGGGAATCTTACTCTTCTTCTTCTTCCTCCTCGTCGGAGCTGAGCGCGGAGAGCTTGAAGTTTGGCCCACTTCCAGTGCGACGAGGTGGAGGGGTGGGATCCCTTGGCCGCTTGGCAGGGACTGCGGCGCCAGCCCGAGATGACCCCGCCCCAATTGCCACTGCTGCGGGAGGCGCACCCGCGGCAACCGTACTTGCCACGGTGGAGCGCGTCACGCGGTGCTGCGGCTGTTGACCAGCTTGCCGCCCTGCTGCGTCCCCGACCCTGCGGAGGCGCGTTCTTGGCTGCACTGGGGGCTGCGTTCCGAGCCCTGTTTCCGGCAAGCTCCCCGGAGATGGCGGGCCGCTCGCACCCTCGGCGGGCTCACTCAACTCGGCGTCGGGCGCGGCAAGCTCTTCTTCGTCTTCGGGCCACTCCCGCTCAGCAAGACTCATCGCCGATGCCGCGTCCGCTTCCTCCACCGTGAACCCAAATTCGCCAGCGGCTGCGACTGCCGCCGCCTCTTCCGCCCTGGTGGCGATGCGCTCCATCTCTCGATCAGTGGTGTCGCGGGTGAGGAGCTTCTTCTCGTCAGCATTGACCGCCACCTCCACTAGGCTGTCGAAGAACTGTTGCACGACGTCGCTGGCGGGCTCTTGCCAAGTTGGAGCGATCCCGTGCGAATCGCACAATGGCATCATTGCGCAGATGCGGTCGCGCGAGGAGTTGTTACACAGAGGCACGACGCCTGCCGGCAACCTGAACCACTCGGGATGCTGCGGGTCGTGCTTGAATATTTCCTTAAGTATCCCGTCTAATTCTATGACGGTGAAATTGAAGTTGAGGCCTGGGCGCAACCTCATGATGTCCGCCGGGCCTCCAAATTCCCAGGCGGGTCTCCCTTTCGCCTGCAGAGGGGCGATGCCGCGGCGGAGGAAATCTGCGCCGACAGCTCCTACAGTCAACCCGGCAAGCCTGAGGCACAAGATCCGGGTGGTGGCGATCGTCAACTTGTCATCGTCCACGGACAGGGCACTCCAATCATTGCCTCGCACTGCTGGGGCTTGGCGCAGAGCGGTGAACGGCTGCGGGTTCTCCTCTACTACCCAGCACAAGTCTGCTCTCCACTCATCCCACTTGCTGCGGAGCTCCCCCTCCAGATAGGTCTCCTTCTTGCCGGCTCGCGAGATCCAGGCGATCCCCCCGGCAAGGGGTTCCCCTCTCTCGACACGGGGCATGAAGAAATGGCGGAAGAGAGCTACGTTGGGGTGGACTCCGACAAAGTTTTCGCATAGATGGGCGAAAACTGCCATGGTAAAGACGGCGTTGGGGGTAAAATCGAGGAGGTGGAACCCGTAGGTGTTCATGATGTCACAGAAGAAATCAGAGAATGGCGGGCAGAGCCCGCAGTAAAAGAACACGGCAAAGAAAGGGTACCCGCCAACTGGAGCTTCTTGCGAGGTGATAAAGGAGAGTACCTTCGTGCGCGGATGCGCCCGTGTCTCCGTCGACCAGAAGAGATAGTACCACTCCCTCAGATCCTTTGTGGAGAGCTCGGGGAGGAAGGTGGCCCGCTCTTTCCGCAGCGCCTCAAGCCGCTGCGCTTCGGTCGACTTCACAGCTTTCGCGGCCTTCCCCTTTCCGGGCTTCGGAGCCATGGCGAAGGCGGTGGGGGAGATCGACGGCGCCGGTAGTGGCGGCGGCGACGGGAGCAGAGCGCTGCTCTCTTTCGACTTTGGAAGCGGAGGAGGGCGGCGGAGGTTTCTGAGATTGCAACAGCGAATGACGAAGATGGAGGAAATGCCCCTGTTTCCCCTGCTTATAAAGAGGGACGGGGCGGACGTTTCGGCCTTCCAAATAAACAACCTCCCACGATCTCTCCCACGACGCCGTGTTTGACGCGTGCCGTTCTGGGCGTGCGCGGTGGGAGCGGAGAGATATGCGGCGTGACCTAGGCCGCGCGTGCCCGTGCACTGTTTTGGGCCTGGCCCAACAGCACTCGGCACCGTGTATGGCCCAGGCCCGGGGGCTCCTGTCGGTGTACTAGAGTAGGGGTACCCTAGTACCCCGAACTTGTGCACGGGCAGTCGCAGCATCCCACGGCAAGGCTTGCCGGGTGACCGCCAAGACCCTCCGTGGCTCCCTTGAAGACCATTCAAGAACAAAGTACTCAAACCAAGGCACCGGCAAGAGGAGCTTGCCGGGAAGGCCAACCCAGACCCCGGCAAGAGGAGCTTGCCAGGAAGGCCAACCCAGGCCCCGGCAAGAGGAGCTTGCCGGGAAGAGACAAGACCCCGGCAAGAGGAGCTTGCCGAGAAGGCCACTCAAGGCATACCAAGGAAGCTTGCCGTGACGCGTCCTGCGTCCCGGCAAGGCCCGGTGAGCGACAAGCTCCCAAACACGACAAGACGACGACCGCGGCAAGGAGCTTGCCGCAGGAAACCCCCACTTCATGCCCGCGCTCCAGCACACCTGCTAACGTGTCGCTCTAGGACTCTCCCAAGCACACGTGGCAGGAGGCTGTGCAGCTAGGGGTGCGAGGTGGCAAGCGGAGATGAAGAGAAGGCCATCGTGGCAAACGGTGGCGCTCCTAACGGTCACTTTTTGCACTGTTTAGGCAACTCAGACAGGCATTTAATGCCCTTGTCCCCTGCCGTCAGAGTTAGGTAGGGTGCACTGTATCCACAGTAGCGGTAGCTGCACCTACCGCATCCTTTTCCATTTTTACCCTTCTTGTCTATGTTGCCACCTGTCGGTGACCCCTTGGAAGTATAAAAGGAGGCCCAGGCGCAACGTAGAAAGGGGTTCAGCTAGTTCAGCTGGTTCGGCCAGTTCGGCTCATTTTCAACACCAGAAACACTCTCACGCTCAGTCTGGCAGCGTCTGTCGCTCCTGAGCAAGAATTCAATACACACAAACAAGCAGCAGTAGGGTTTTACGCATCCGTGCGGCCCGAAGCTGGGTAAAAACCGCTCGCGTGTACTGCCTCGATCCGCTCTTTGTGCGACCTCCGCCCCCCACCGAACCGAAAGGGGCCCTGTCCCCATAGGTGTTGGTGGAATCAGCCTCCTCGATAGGTACATAAACGAGAAAGAACTAAATAAGTCATGTGGTATTCCGTCAATATGCAACTCGTTGCATATTGAGCTCCACTTAATTTGTAGTGTTGTTTGTGCACTTTGCCATGCCATGCCTCATTAATCCGGACATGCATCATACTTGGTTGTGCATCATGCCATGCTTATGTGGTGGTTGTTTACTATGTTGTTTGCTTCTTTCCGGTGTTGCTTCTTCAGGTTAGTTCCGATAACGTCGGGTTTGTGAGGATCGGTTCGACTACGTATGTTTGTCTTCTTCATGGACTCATTTTTCTTCCTTGCGGGATTTCAGGCAAGATGACCATACCCTCGAAATCACTTTTATCTTTGCTTGCTAGTTGCTCGCTCTTTTGCTATGCCGCGATACCCACCACTTGCTATATCATGCCTCCCATTTTGCAATGTCAGCCTCTAACCCATTTTTTCTAGAAAATCGTTGTTTGGCTATGTTACCGCTTTTGCTCAGCCCCTCTTATAGCGTTTCTAGTTGCAGGTGAAGATGAGGTTTGTTCCATGTTTGGAACATGGATATGTTGGGATATCACAATATCTCTTATTTATTTTAATGCATCTATATACTTGGTAAAGGGTGGAAGGCTCGGCCTTATGCCTGGTGTTTTGTTCCACTCTTGCCGCCCTAGTTTCCGTCATACCGGTGTTATGTTTCTTGATTTTACGTTCCTTACACGGTTGGGTGTTATGGGGACCCCTTGACAGTTCGCTTTGAATAAAACTCCTCCAGCAAGGCCCAACCTTGGTTTTACCATTTGCCTCACCACCACCTACCCTTCCCTCGGGTCAACCAACCCGAGGGTCATCTTTATTTTAGCCCCCCCGACCAGTGCTGGTCTAAGTGTTGGTCCGAACCGAGCCGCCTGCGGGGCCTCCTCGGGGAAACTCGAGGTCTGGTTTTACTCGTAACTTGTCTCATCCGGTGTTGCCCTGACAACGAGATTTGTGCAGCTCCTATCGGGATATCGGCGCATCGGGCGGTCTTGCTAGTCTTGTTTTGCCATTGTCGAAATGTCTTGTAACCGGGATTCCGAGTCTGATCGGGTCTTCCTGGGAGAAGGAATATCCTTCGTTGACCGTGAGAGCTTGTGATGGGCTAAGTTGGGACACCCTTGCAGGGTTTGAACTTTCGAAAGCTGTGCCCACGGTTATGGGCAGATGATAATTTGTTAATATCCGGTTGTAGAGAACTTGACACTTAACTTAATTAAAATGAATCAACCGCCTGTGTAGCCGTGATAGTCTCTTCTCGGCGGAGTCCGGGAAGTGAACACGGTTCTTGTGTTATGCTTGAACGTAAGTAGATTCAAGATCACTTCTTGATCACTTCTAGTTCACGACCGTTGCATTGCTTCTCTTCTCGCTCTTATTTGCGTATGTTAGCCACCATATATGCTTAGTGTTTGCTGCAGCTCCACCTCACTACCCTTTCCTACCCATAAGCTTAAATAGTCTTGATCTCGCGGGTGTGAGATTGTTGAGTCCTCGTGGCTCACAGATACTTCCAAACAGTTGCATGTGCCGATGATACCAGTGCAGATGATGCAACTGAGCTCAAGTGGGAGCTCGATGAAGATCGTGTTCGTTGTGTTGTTTCGTTTCCAGTTGATCAGTAGTGGTGCCCAGTTGGGACGATCGGGGATCTAGCATTTGGGGTTGTCTTCTTTTATTTTGGTTCCGTAGTCGGACCTTGATTGTATTCTAGATAATGTATGTTTAACTTGTATTTGTGTGAAGTGACGATTGTAAGCCAACTATTTATCCCATTCTTAATCAGTACATGGGATTGTGTGAAGATTACCCTCTTGCGAAAAACCTACCATGCGGCTATGCCTCTAAGTCGTGCCCCGACACGTGGGAGATACAGCCGCATTGTGGGTGTTGCAAAATATTAATCAAGATTTTCAAAAAAAAGTGTTGACCATGTATTAGAAAATCTTGTACTTGTATTTAAAAAATATTAAATGTATATAGAGAAAATGTTATACCATGTATTAAAAAACGTTGACCATGTATTAAAAGTATTGAACTTGTATTTGAAAAATGCTAAATTTGTATAGAAAAATGTTGACTATGTCTTGAAAAAATGTTAAACTTGTATTTGAAATATCTTAAATGCATATTGAAAAAATGTTGACCATGTATTTAAAATAATAAAAAAAATCATCACATATATAAAACTGTTAATCAAGCATCTGAAAAAATGTTAACTAGTAATTTTAAAAATGTTAATGAAACATTTGAGAAAAAGTTAAATGTGCATATAAAAATGTTCACCATGTATGAAAAACATGCTAAACTTGTATTTGAAAAATGATAACTGTATAATAGAAAAATGTATTGCATATACCAAAAATATGTATAGAAAAACAATGAAAACCCGCGGGATAACAAATGAAAAAGGAGCAAAAAACCGAAAGAGGAAATAAAATAAAAAACCCAGAAAGAACCGAGAAAGAAACAAAATAAAATAAAGAAAATAAAGTGAATGAAAAACCCAGAAAGAATAGAGAAAGACACAAAGAAAAAATGGTGAAAATAAGGAAAAATAAAAACAAAAAACCGAAAAGCCTATGGAAACCCGACTCTTTTACTTCAAGTTCATCACGCCCTATAGTAGTATAACACGAACTCGACAATTAACTTATGGCCAGCGGCGCAACGCTGTAACTAGTGGTTTTAGGATCGAACCCGCTCGGTCCATTTTTCTCTTCCTCTACTTGATTTCTTTTCAAATGCACTAATGGGCCAGCCCGTCGCTGTAGGCACTCGACGCGCGAGAAGCTTTTGTCTTGCTATAAGCGAGATATAGCTATCATGCTCTAAGATTAGGATAGATTTGACAAGGTGGGCTTCGTTTTTTGGTTAGGTCATCAGGGACCATAGATTATAGATATCACCGATTCCATTTCACTTAGACGAAGCCAAAAAAAACTAAAATCCATCCGGCTGATTTCTAGAAAGAAATCAACCGTGTCGTCTGCGCGCCATGCGTCCTCCCACATTGCATCGCTCGGTCAACTGCCCAACCCACATACCACATCTCTGGCTAGGCCCATGCGCCGCTTAACGTCCGCCTTATCCCCACGCAAGAAGCCACAACCATGCATTTTTTTCCTGCCGCATTGTCATCTTCCACTTCTCTAGATCTACGACAACACCGGTCACCGCTACCGCAAGCGCTATTCCCCTTCGCTGCTGCTCTTGCCCGCTGTTGCGGAGCAAAAACGGAACGACACTGCTCGCCGCTATGTTTCTGCTATAGGGAGTACTGCAATGGGTCGTGTGGCGCTGCAATGGAGCGGTTGTTGATGCCGGCGACGCGACATGTCGAGTATGGCGGTGCTACAATGGAGCGGGCGCCACTTCCGAGGGTGTGATGACGGCACTACAATGGAGTGGGCTCCTGTTGCTGTCGGTGTGACAAGTCGTGGACGGCCGCGCTGTAGTGGTGGTGCTGCCGGCGGGGCGGCGAGGCAGGCCCGTCAATGCGGGAGACCAGCTCATCCTTGGCGTTGTGTCTGATCTGGACGTCGTGGTTGCGCGAGGGCGAGGCCGGCTCGACCCTTGACGCGGCGTCCAATCTGGACGCCGCCGCGGTTGCGTGCAGGGGGGGGGGGGGTGTTCAGAATTTTTAAATTTTACTTACTATTTATTTTTGTTTACTGTTCATTAGGGAGCATATGCTCTCAAGAGTCAAAACGGCCCTTTCGAAAGAAACGTTGTACGTAAATCGTATACATAGTTTATCGTACGCATAGCAGGGCGAAACCTATTCCCCCGCGCAATGGAAGAGGGCTGTAGTCTCGCTAAATTCTCTCTTGATCGTCCTATAGGACGTCATTTTTTGCTCCCTCAGCCTCCGAACATTCATTGTGTCTGTATGGAGGTAACATTGTGAAGGTTTTTTTATCAATAAACCGGAGCGTTTTAAGCCTAAAAGGAAACCTATTCCCCGCGTAAGGGTGAGCAAGGGAGCTCCTACACGGCGCTTGATACACCCGTGCAGGAACTGGCGCTCACTAGCCGCACCTGGTGGGCCAACCCAAGACACAGCATAGCAAAAATGTATAAATAGCGGGAAAAAATTCCCTAAAACATTGCTCCCACAAGGAATCGACCTCACCCCATGTAGCTTCAGTGCAGGTTGCCCAAAGATTAGAGCAACAAGGCGATAGTGAAAGATTCCAGCGCGAATTGTTTAAAAATAACTGTAGCCGCGCTGATTATTGCTCATAGATAGAAAAACATGGTTTTTTTAACAAAAAATATGAACAAAATTAGAAATTTCACAGATTTTTTAAAAAAAGTCATGAATTTTTGAAAAAGTTCATGTAATAAAAAGGTTCACAAATTCAAAGAAGTTAACGAATTAGAAAAAGTTCATCGATTTTCCAAAAAGTTCAAAATTTTGAAACAAGTATCAATTTAGAAAACCAGTTCATCGATTTTGAAAATCGTTCATCGATACAGAACAAACTTCATCAATTTTGAAAAAAGTTCATCAATTCTGAAAAACATTCATCCATTTTAAAAAAAGTTCACTGATTTTGGAAAAGGTTCATCTATTTTAAAAAAACCCTTCACAAATTGGATTTTGAAAAATAATTCATCCAAATGGGTGTTTCCTCTCCCTATTCCCATTGGTTTTAGAAAGATTATAGAACCTTCTTTGACCCGTTTTTTGTTCTTTGCTTTTTACCGGTTTTCTTCCAGTTTTAAACTTTTTATTTTTTATTTTTATTTCATGTTATTTTTTCTCCTTATCTATTTTGATTCCGAACTATTTTCTTAAATTCATTATCATTTTTAAATTGATGTATATTTGTATAGATCATGAACACCTTTTTAAATTTGTGGACATTTCCTTATATTTGGGAGCATTTAAATTAATGAAAAAATTTATAATTTCACAATTATATTCGTGGATATCTTTTAAAAAATCTTTAATAGTTTGAAAATTTAGAAAAAGAATTAACTTCATGATTTTTATTTTATTTTTGAATGTTTTATAAAATGTTGAAAATTTTAAAATTCAGAAATAGTTTTCTATTTTGTGAGCATATGCTTAATCAAGAATCTTTTTAATTTGTGAACATTTTAAAAATTCTTTAATACTTGAATTTTTTTATCCTTTTTCAAATTCAATATTATTTCACAAAATTTGTAAGAATTGCTTTGGAATTTCATTTAAAGTGAAAAATAAAAAAAAATAAAAACAAGAAAAAGGAAACAATAAACAACGGCCCCGCTTTGCAATGGCCCAAAAGCAAGTGTCAGGGGTATGTGTTTGGTTCCCTACTGAGGCGCTGCTCTGCGCTGACTAGTAGTGGCGG
>NC_041384.1:25921647-25923642 GCF_002162155.2 Triticum dicoccoides
TTAAAACTATATGGCCAGGGTCAAATCATTGAAAACTTGATTTTTTATCAGCAAATCATCACTGATTCTGGAAGATGGTACCAGTTCATTAGCAAGCATATGCAGAAAATCCATAATGTCAGGGGGCTAGGGCCGTGTCGGTCCCCCTGTCTCTGCCACCGATGACTAGGAGGACTTCATACCAAGCTACTCCTATCCCCTCTTTGTTTTCAAATTTGCCCACGAGCCTGAACATCGACAAACGTTCGCCGCTCAATTTTTTTAATTATTTATTATCGCTTTTACTATCTTCGTTTGGATTTATAAGTAGGACATGGCTTTTTAGGTCTTTATTTTACTAGAAAAATATGTATTTTATTCACAAAACATAGATATGTAGGCACTAGATTCCTCATCAAATGAAGTTTCTAACTATCAGGGTTAAAATTTTCAACGAAATTTCATCAAATATTTCCATGGGGTCTAAAATATTTTTAATCCAAAATTTCGAGCCAGATTCAAACTAATTTCAAAATATTTTTAAAGGTAAAAATGCAAAGAAATTTGAAATCTCAAAATACAAGATTTTCTCTGATATATGCAATATTTTTGAGTTTCTGCATATTTCAGTGAGGCCCAAAGTTGTTTTGTTTATGAAATTTTAAACCTTGCTGACTATATAATTTTGTTACATATTATACATATTTCATTTGTCAAATCAAACGCCTAAAAATGCATACCCAACTTATAAACGCAATCGGAGGGACTACTATTCTTCAAGTACCTAAAAAATATATTTTGTTTCAATCCATTTTTGTTTCTCTCGCCCGATGCAGCCCACGTAAAAGGGCTGAGCCAAACTGCAAAATGTTTCCTACAAAGGTGGCATTTTGACGTATAGGAAAATCAAAAGCGCCATTTGAGGGTTTCGTTAAGGTGCAGCCACCGCCACGGCAAGGGAATTTTTGGTCCCCTCGTCTCGGGCTGCCATCTTGGCGTTGAGAGGTTGGGGGACCGCGCATCTTTCAGATTTTTACATTTTTTGTCATCGTTTAGTGATCATTGTATGTGTGAGAATAAATTTACTTTCGTTCTTTTGGTAGTGGCATGAGGTTAGAGAGTCGTTTGTCCTCGTTGATCCGATTATTCAGATTTCATGAGTTTATGTTGGTGTGTCAAACTTTTTTTGTTGGTTTAATTCTTTGTGGAGTTGAAAGCTTTCATCGACAACATGGTGAAGATATTTTGATCCGAGGACTTGAACTTCTAGGATATTATCCCCGGCCCAAGTACGTTCATTGACCAAGGCTTCCCATCTTCTTGGATGGGCGACTCATGATGTGTTCAAAAACTGTTATTGGTAATGTTCGTGCGGGTGAAAAAGTGACAACATAGTTGCTCCAGTCCAATTGCAACTTTTTTACCGATGGCTTTCAAGTATTTCTTCTAATAGAGATTGACACAACGAAGAAGGATTTTCCAAAATATTTTATTGTAATGCTTAGTCATAGAAGTTACTTTATATTTTTGGGGATCTTATATCCAAATTAGTGTACCTGCAATTGTTATGAGTATGGATAAAATTACAGATGTTTCTAAAAAAGTGTGGCATTTTATTTAACAATATATCTCACCCTAAAAAACATAATACAGGAATCAACACATTGGAGTAGGATTTTCTACAAGTGCTTGCCATAGAACTAGTTAAGGGTTTCACGGTGCAGAAGTTCTCAAAAATTCTGAAAAAAATACTGAACCAACACACCTATAATATAACATGATCCAACGGAGGGATTAAAAAAATACGACTGTATGTGTCCTGGACAAAAAAACAAATAGTTCAGTATATATTTATGTCGCAGTGAACTGAAATGCTTATTATTTTTGCCGAGGACACACAGATGCATATTTTGACAATCCCTCCGTTGGATCATCTTATTACATTAGAGAGATGCTCCCATATTTATTTCATATTTTTTGATAACTTTTGAACCGTTAAAAGTTTAGGGACACTTA
>NC_041384.1:25924079-25967453 GCF_002162155.2 Triticum dicoccoides
ATATATATCAAAAGAAGCAAAAGCCAAGAGTCACCCCTTAGGCTTTGGTTGAACCAATTTATAAGGAAAACTGGATCAAAAAGCTTAACAAGTTGACCCTGTTTATAATGAAAACCGGATCAAAAACTATACAAGTAACAAAAAAACAGAAGTGGTGGATAATGTCTACTACACAACCTTATTCTTGTAGACGTTGTTGGGCCTCTAAGTGCAGAGGTTTGTAGGGCAGTAGCAAATTTCTCTCAAGTGGATGACCTAAGGTTTATCAATCCGTAGGAGGCGTAGGATGAAGATGGTCTCTCTCAAGCAACCCTGCAACCAAATAACAAAGAGTCTCTTGTGTCCCCAACACACCCAATACAAATGGTAAATTGTATAGGTGCACTAGTTCGGCAAAGAGATGGTGATACAAGTGGTATATGGATAGTAGATATAGGTTTTTGTAATCTGAAATTATAAAAACAGCAAGGTAACTAATGATAAAAGTGAGCGTAAACGGTATTGCAATGCTAGAAAACAAGGCCTAGGGTTCATACTTTCACTAGTGCAAGTCCTCTCAACAATACTAACATAATTGGATCACATAACTATCCCTCAACATGCAAAAAAGAGTCACTCCAAAGTCACTAATAGCGGAGAACGAACGAAGAGATTATGGTAGGGTACGAAACCACCTCAAAGTTATTCTTTCCAATCAATCCGTTGGGCTAGTCCTATAAGTGTCACAAACAGCCCTAGAGTTCGTACTAGAATAACACCTTAAGATACAAATCAACCAAAACCCTAATGTCACCTAGATACTCCAATGCCACTTCAAGTATCCGTGGGCATGATTATACGATATGCATCACACAATCTCATATTCATCTATTCAACCAACACAAAGGACCTCAAAGAGTGCCCCAAAGTTCTACCGGAGAATCACGACAAAAACGTGTGCCAACCCCTATGCATAGGTTCATGGGCGGAACCCGCAAGTTGATCACCAAAACATACATCAAGTGAATCACGTGATATCCCATTGTCATCACAGATATCCACGGCAAGACATACATCAAGTGTTCTCAAATCTTTAAAGACTCAATCCGATAAGATTACTTCAAAGGGGAAACTCAATTCATTACAAGAGAGTAGAAGGGGGAAGAAACATCATAGGATCCAAATATAATAGCAAAGCTCGCAATACATCAAGATCGTATCACCCCAAGAACACGAGAGAGAGAGAGAGAGAGATCAAACACATAGCTACTGGTACATACCCTCAGCCCCGAGGGAGAACTACTCTCTCCTCATCATGGAGAGCGCCGGGATGATGAAGATGGCCACCGGAGAAGGATTGCCCCCTCCGACAGGGTGCCGGAACGGGTCTAGATTGGCTTTCGGTGGCTACGGAGGCTTCTGGCAGCGGAACTCCCGATCTATTGTGCTCACGGATGTTTTTAGGGTATATGGAGATATATAGGCGAAAGAAGTACGTCAGGGGGGCCACGAGGGGCCCACGAGGGTGGAGGGCGCGTCCAGGGGGTGGGCGCGCCCCCCTGCCTCGTGGCCTCCTTGCAGGTCCCCCAATGTGCACTCCAAGTCTTCTGGGCTTCTTTCCTTCCAAAAATGAGTTCCGTGAAGTTTCAGGTCAATTGGACTCCGTTTGATTTTCCTTTTCTTCGAAACCCTAAAACAGGGTAAAAACAGAAACTGGCACTGGGCTCTGGGTTAATAGGTTAGTCCCAAAAAATGATATAAAAGTGTATAATAAAGCCCATAAACATTCAAAACAGTAGATAATATAGCATGGAGCAATCAAAAATTATAGATACGTTGGAGACGTATCAGCATCCCCAAGCTTAATTCATGCTCGTCCTCGAGTAGGTAAATGATAAAAACAGAAGTTTTGATACGGAGTGCTACTTGGCATAATTTCAATGTAATTCTTCTTAATTGTGGTATGAATATTCAGATCCATAAGATTCAAGACAAAAGTTCATATTGACATAAAAATGATAATACTTCAAGCATACTAACTAAGTGTAGCGACCAGACCTCAAACAGTCTGATCTCTGTGCTCCGGTGTCATCCCTGGATCAGTAATGCTGACACCACACAGTACTCGGAGGATTTATAACAGAGTAGCAATCACACACTTATTACATCGAGTGTCTCCATAGAGAACTTATTACAATAAATATGGCTTAAGGCCATCTAATAACTATAACAGCGGTAGGCTTGGAAGATAAGTGAGTCCATCAACTCCAACGGCATCACTGAGTATAGAACCACGACCTAAAACTCCTTATTACAATAAAAGTCTGCAACATCGGGTAGACCGTACCACCTACATCCCCTACATTTGCTAGTCTACCACTGTAAGAGTTCGCACGACTTAGTCAACTATGCTAGAGCCCATAATAGCTTTTGGCTGCACACGGAAGTTTCTAGCATGAATAATCTCATGATTCCTTTGAGCCTGGGTGGCGGTTCAAAAGAAAACAGGCAAGTCCTGGAATACCCAGGTGCCTCAATCCACCCAGATGTGTGTTTAAGTTGCCACCTTAGATAAACCATTAATTAACAAAACTCACATCTGTCATGGATATCACTCACCCAATCCACGTCTACTAGCATAGCATGGCAAAATAAGCAAATGTAGAAGTAACCCCCAAAGGTTTGATAATAAACAGGTAATAGGTACTACCTCATCTACTTCCCATCCCACAATTTAATTAGATCCTAATCATGCAATGTGTGAGGATTGATCTAATGCAATAAAACTGGGTGGTAGAAAAGGTATGATCAAAGTGTTACTTGCCTTGCTGATGATCCGGGAAACCTAACGATTCGAAGTAACAGGCGGCGCACTCCGGGTACTCTATCGTAGACAAACAAACAAGCATACAATAAGTACTCATCTAATGCACAGGTAAAGCTCAAATAAGAGATCTAACCAGAAGGTTCAACTTAAGAACTCCGGTTGGCAAAAAGAATCAAATCGAACGAAGCAACGAAAGTCAAACAGCGAAAGAAAACAGCTTCGTTCTAGTAATCTGGATATAGGGCAAATTTTACAGTAGCAAAATCTTGTTTAAGTTGGTTAAACGGATAGAGGGTTTTGAGACGAAACTCTAGGCGCTTGAATCGCCTGATTCTGATAAACGAGCGAAAAGTTATACTAAAACGAAAATCGGATCAGGAATCGCGATCAGAAAAATCGCGGATTTAATCCGAGAAAAAGAAAAACGATGAACGCTCGCTAAATTAAATAAACCGAAAAAACCGATCTATTTTAAAAAACTGAATCTAATAAACCGACGAAAACCGACGAAAACCGATCGGGTTTTTTTTAAAAAACGATGGCACGGAAGTCGAGGCGGCGGCGAACCTCGGCGGCGGCGGCGGCGGCGCGGCAGCGGCGGCGAGTGGCGGCGGTGCGGCTTGGGGCAGGGGCGGCTAGGGTTTCCCCAGGGCTGGGCCTCGGCTTATAAAGCCCCCCCCCCCTCGGGCCGGAGTCCTAGTCGGACACGGCCCGTAGGTCGGTTCGCACTTTTTTTCCGCTCGGAAGAAAAATAAAAAGAAATAATAAAAGGACTCCAAAAATTCTGAAACAAATTTTCACGGGCTTCTAAAATCAAGCCGCACAAGGTGAACATTTATTTGGGACCTAAATGCAATTTTGAAAAACGCACTTTTTTCCTAAATTCAAATAAAATAACAAAAAACTCCGAAATAAAATCTTATTTGATTTTATTATTAATTCCTCAATATTTCTTTATTTTGGGAAATTCATTTTATTCCCTCTCTCATATTTTTGTAGTAGAAATAATTGATGATAAAATAAATAAAATCAAATGATCTTATTCTGAAAATTTGAGAAAACTCAAATATGAAAATAACGAAATCCCCAACTCTCTCCGTGGGTCATTGAGTTGCGTAGAATTTCTAGGATCAACCAAAATGCAAAATAAAATATGATATGCATTGATGATCTAATGTATAACATTCCAAATTGAAAATTATGGCTGTTACAAACCTACCCCCCCTTAAGATGAATCTCGCCCTCGAGATTCGGGTTGGCTAGAAAATAGGTGAGGATGGTCCTTGAGCAAATCTTCCTCTCGCTCCCAGGTGGCTTCATCCTCTGTGTGGTGGCTCCGCTGAACTTTGCAAAATTTGATAACCTTGTTGCGGGTAACTCGACTGGCAAACTCGGGGATTTTAATTGGTTTCTCCTCGTAGGCCAAATCGTTATCCAACTGAATAGTTTTCAAAGGCACTGTGTCTCTCAACGGTATGTCAGCCATCTCCGCGTGACATTTCTTCAACTGGGAAACGTGGAACACATCATGCACTCTTGACAATCCTTCGGGCAATTCCAATTTGTAGGCCACTTCTCCCATATGCTCCAAAACTCGATATGGTCCTACCAATCGTGGTGCTAACTTCCCTTTAACTCCAAAACGCTTTGTTCCCTGAAGTGGAGATACTCGAAGATAAGCTCTATCTCCGACTTCGTAAACTGTCTCCTTCCGTTTAGAATCTGCATAACTTTTCTGTCTGGACTGGGCTATCTTGAGCCTATCATGAATTAGCTTCACCTTCTGTTCAGACTCCTTAATCAAGTTAGGACCAAACAATTGGCGGTCTCCAACTTCATCCCACGACAACGGTGTCCTGCACCTCCTTCCATACAAGGCTTCGAAAGGGGCCATTTTTAAACTGGTTTGATAATTGTTGTTGTAAGAGAACTCGGCATATGGCAGATTGTCGTCCCAACTAGATCCATAATCTAGCGCACAAGCTCTCAGCATATCCTCCAAAATCTGATTTACCCTCTCGGTCTGTCCATCTGTCTGTGGATGAAAAGCTGTACTGAATTCTAGCCTGGTTCCCAAAGTTTCGTGCAACTGCTTCCAGAACTTTGAAGTAAACTGGGTTCCTCTATCTGATACGATACTCCTTGGAACTCCATGACATACGATCCTGGTCATGTATATCTTTGCCAACTTAGCACTGGTGTAAGTGGTCTTTACTGGGATGAAGTGAGCAACTTTCGTCAATTGATCGACTACAACCCAAATCGAGTCATAGCCTGAACGAGTCCTGGGCAATCTCGTGATAAAATCCATGCCTAGCTTATCCCACTTCCATTCAGGTATCAGCAAGGGTTGTAACAATCCTGCTGGCTTCTGATGCTCTGCCTTTACTCTCTGACATACATCACAAACTGCTACATACTCCGCAATATCCTTCTTCATTCCGGTCCACCAGAAAATATCCTTCAAATCCAAATACATCTTGGTATTTCCTGGGTGAATCGAATATGGTGAGTCGTGTGCCTCTTGCAAAATCAACTTCCTGATCTCCGGGTCATTGGGCACGTAAACGCGGTCTTCAAACCATAGGGTGTCGTGCTCATCCTCACGAAATCCTTTAGCTTTTCCTTTGCTCAGTTTCTCCTTTATAGCAGCAATCTCTTGGTCAGTTTTCTGAGCTTCCCTGATTCTATCCATCAAAGTTGACTGAATCTCTAATGCTGCTACATAGCCTCTCGGAACTATTTCCAAACATAGTTCACAAAGATTTTCTGCTAACTCCTTGGGTATTTCTCCCGTCATTAACGTATTGACATGGCTCTTACGGCTTAATGCGTCCACTACTACATTAGCCTTTCCGGGGTGATAATGCAATTTCATATCATAATCCTTGATAAGCTCCAACCATCTCCTTTGTCTGAGATTCAACTCCTTCTGTGTGAAAATGTACTTCAAACTCTTATGATCCGTGTACACCTCACAATGATTTCCAATGAGGAAATGCCTCCATGTTTTCAAAGCATGCACTACGGCTGCTAACTCCAAATCATGCGTGGCATAATTCAACTCATGAGGCTTCAGTTGTCTTGAGGCATATGAAACAACTCTCCCTTCCTGCATAAGCACTGCTCCAAGTCCTCGACGTGAAGCGTCGCAATACACCTCATAATCATTGGCCTGGTATGGCAAAATCAACACTGGTGAGGTAACCAAGCGTTTCTTCAACTCCTGAAAAGTAGCCTCACATTCCTCTGTCCATATGAACTTGGTGTCCTTCTTCAACAACTCCGTCATGGGCTTCGCAATCTTTGAGAAATTCTCAATGAATCTCCGGTAGTATCCTGCGAGTTCGAGAAAACTCCGGATCTCTCCAACTGTTGTTGGGGCTTCCCACTTGGTCACGATATCAACTTTAGTGGGATCAACTGCTATACCTTCTCCAGATATAACGTGTCCGAGGAATCCTACTTCCTTCAACCAAAACTCACATTTGCTGAACTTGGCATATAATTGATGTTCTCTAAGCTTTCCAAGTACCAAACGCAAATGCTCCTTATGCTCCTCTTCATTCTTCGAATAAACCAGGATATCATCAATGTACACTACAACAAACTTATCCAAGAACTCCATAAATACTTTGTTCATCATGTTCATAAAATAGGCAGGTGCGTTAGTCAGTCCAAATGACATAACGGTATACACATACAGCCCATACCTGGTGGTAAAAGCTGTCTTCGGAATATCCTATTCTCGAATCTTCAACTGGTGGTATCCTGATCGCAGATCGATCTTGGAAAATACCTTACCTCCTTGCAATCGATCAAACAGATCGTTGATCATCGGTAGTGGGTACTTATTCTTGATCGTTACTTCATTCAATCCTCGATAATCAACAACCATCCTTAATGATCCATCCTTCTTCTCCACTAGTAGTACTGGCGATCCCCAAGGCGAAGAACTTGGGCGAATATATCCCTTATCCAGTAACTCCTTAATCTGCTTCTTAATTTCCACCAAATCCTTTGCTGGCATCCTATATGGTATCTTTGATATTGGCCCTATGCCTGGTAATAGCTCAATCAAAAACTCAATATCTCTATCCGGTGGCATGCCTGGCAACTCTTCTGGAAATACTTCACGAAAATTCCTTACCACTGGTACTTCCTCCTGCACAACTCCTGTTAGGCAATTTACTTGAGTCCTCTTCAGCACATGTCGGGATACATACTTGATCCTTCTCCCTTTTGGGGTGGTAAGCAAAATTGACTAACTAGCACATTCAATATTACCTTCATACTTTGATGACCGATCCATGCCTAATATCACATCCAATCCTTGAGATTCCAATACTATTAGGTCTGAGGGAAAAACATAGTTACCAATCCTTAATGGTAACCGATCACACCATAGACTAGCCACATACTCTGCTCCAGGCGAGGTTACTAACATTGGTGACCTAAGGGCTTGGGTTGCTAGGTTATACTTATCCACAAATCCCCTTGAGATGTATGAATGCGATGCACCAGTATCAAAAAGAACGAGTGCAGTAAATGACTTAACCAAAAACTTACCTATTACTGCATCGGGCTGAGCTTCAACCTCCTCCACGCTAACGTGGTTCACCTGTCCCCTGTTGAAAGGGTTCGGCTTCTTCCCAGAACTTCCATTGCCATTTTGGCCTTCAGGACATTCATTGGCATAATGTCCGGTCTTCTGGCACTTAAAACAAGTGACTTGGCTCAGGTCCTTCTTGGCTAGGGTTGATGGGTTGGTATGATTCTGGCCGTTGCTTTCTCCATTGCCATTACCATTCTTGGTGCCATTGTGATTGTGCGAGCTACCTCCTCCATGGGTATGCTGAAAATGTCCTCCCGGTCTAGGGGTAAAACGTGGCTTTTGCTGAGCTCCTGAAGTGTACTTTCCTTGTCCATACTTTCTCTTGCGATTCTCAATTTGCTGTTGCTTCCCTTCAATCATAAGAGCACGATCTACCAACTCCTGGTAGTTGTTGAAGGTGGCTACCATCAACTGCATGCTCAACTCATCATTCAGTCCTTCCAGAAACTTCTCCTGCTTAGCTGCATCCGTAGCGACGTCATCTGGGGCATAACGTGCTAACTTACTAAATTCCTCCACGTACTGGCCAACTGTCTGTCCTCCTTGGCGCAAGTTGCGAAAATCACGCTTCTTCATGGTCATAGCTCCTGCTGAAACATGTGCGGTACGAAAAGCCTGCTGAAACTGGTCCTATGTGACAGTGTCGACGGGGAAAGTGGCTGTGAAATTCTCCCACCATGATGCTGCGGGTCCTTCAAGCTGATGTGCGGCAAACTTCACCTTCTCCGCATCTGTGCATCCTGCTGTGCTCAACTCCCTAGCTGTCTTGCGGAGCCAATCATCTGCTACTATCGGCTCGGTGCTACTGGAAAACACCGGCGGATTCAGCCTAAGAAAACGGGCTAAGTGGTCAACAGGTGGTGGTGGTGGTGGTGGGTTGTTGTTGTTGTTCCCCTGATTCTGATTCTGGACTAGCAACTGCATCAATGTGTTCTGCTTCTGGATCAACTGGGTGAGCTCCGGTGGAAAGGCAAATCCGGGGTCACGTCTCGGAGGCATCTGAGGGTTTAGAAAAGATGAGATGTAAGAATAGAGGGGGTCTAAAGAGAAAACACTACCCATATGCACATGAGGCAAATGCAAACAATTCACTTCATTCAATCAAACAAGGGCATACAATCGATCTAACTATCGCAAAAGTTCTCGGACTACTATATTTACATGGTGGATTACTACTACTGATGGGGTGGTCTACTAGAAGTATTCTTCGGTTGCAGACTCCATAATATCTGCTCCAGCTTCATCAACATAATCATCATCGCTACTATCTGGTTCCGAGTCGGTGCCGTCGATGATGATGTAGTTTTCCAGGCTAATCTCCTGGGGTTCTTTGTCTTCCTCTACTGGCGTAGGGCCTCCCATAAATATTCCAATCTTCTTGATCAGGTCGTCATTCTTCTCCACCAATACTTCAATTTCCTCTTCATAATCTTCACGGGTAGCCTTGAGTTCTTCCTCCAGTTCCTTGATTCTTGTCTTAGCCTTCTTCAGATCTATCATGTCGGCGCACATCTGGTTCTCCTGTCGTCGAATGTGATGGTTTAACTCCTGGATAAAAGCTGCAATTGATCTATCCTTCCTGGTGTTGATCATCTCCCAGTGTTCATCTCGGCACCCACAAATCTGGTAGATAGTATCCTTGAGATCCTTGCGGTAGACTTCTTCAATGCGTCCCATGGCGATGTGAGCTGCCATGCTCTTCCCTAGACTCCAAGTTGGTGCATCAAAAGAAAACTCTACGGACTCAGTGACTGGCATGAACGTCCTTCCTAGAACTTGAACTTGAATCATCCAGCGCTCTTCTTCAGGTAAAGTGGCGTTGTAGGTTCCGGTGAAGCTTGGTACTCCTATGTTCAGGTATCTAGTGACTTCCTTCAAGTGACGTCCAAAGGGTGTATCTTCATCCGGTTGCGTGAACTTTTTCCTTGCATCCGCCATCCTAAAGAGTAGAAAAGATGAGAAGTCAGAAAAGACGAGAGTGAATAGTGATCTAGGTCTTTAGCTTAGTGGTCGTGTCCTACAGTCAGCGTGTGCTCTGATACTATCTCTGTAGCGACCAGACCTCAAACAGTCTGATCTCTGTGCTCCGGTGTCATCCCTGGATCAGTAATGCTGACACCACATAGTACTCGGAGGATTTATAACAGAGTAGCAATCACACACTTATTACATCGAGTGTCTCATAAGAGAACTTATTACAATAAATATGGCTTAAGGCCATCTAATAACGATAACAGCGGAAGACTTGGAAGATAAGTGAGTCCATCAACTCCAACGGCATCACTGAGTATAGAACCACGACCTAAAAACTCCTTAATCATCGTCTGAAAAGTCTGCAACATTAATGTTGCAGCCCGAAAACGGGTCAGCACATGGAATATGCTGGCAATGTAACACATAGAGAGTAATGAAATGAAACAGCTATACTATATGCATATTTGGCTGGTGGAAAGCTCTATGGTTACAGTTTTGCGTAAAGCCAATTTTTCCCTACTTCAAAGGAATAAATTTATTTAACTATCATGGTAGTTGTTAAACATTGAGAATGGTTGACAACATTCTCAATCCCAATTAAGCATCATCATTAAACATAACCCAACAAAATTAATTTAGAGTAACATGTTGAGATTCACATGATAATCCAAGTACTAGATACTCAAGATGTCCATAACCGGGGACACGGCTAATCATGATTAGTTTTATTACACTCTGCAGAGGTTTGCGCACTTTTCCCCACAAGACTCGATTGCCTCCGTTTGCTTTCTCGCACTACATGGTATTTGAGAAGACGGATGACCGAGACATAGTCTTTCAGAAGCGCTAGCACCTTACGATCGGGTAGACCGTACCACCTACATCCCCTATATCTGCTAGTCTACCACTGTAAGAGTTCGCACGACTTAGTCAACTATGCTAGAGCCCATAATAGCTTGTGGCTGCACACGGAAGTTTCTAGCATGAATAATCTCATGATCCCTTTGAGCCTGGGTGGCGGTCCAAAAGAAAACAGGCAAGTCCTAGAATACCCAGGTGCCTCAATCCATCCAGATGTGTGTTTAAGTTGCCACCTTAGATAAACCATTAATTAACAAAACTCACATCTGTCATGGATATCACTCACTCAATCCACGTCTACTAGCATAGCATGGCAAAATAAGCAAACGTATAAGTAACTCCCAAAGGTTTGATAATAAACAGGTAATAGGTACTACCTCATCTACTTCCCATCCCACAATTTAATTAGATCCTAATCATGCAATGTGTGAGGATTGATCTAATGCAATAAAACTGGGTGGTAGAAAAGGTATGATCAAAGTGTTACTTGCCATGCTGATGATCCGGGAAACCTAACAATTCGAAGTAACAGGCGGCGCACTCCGGTACTCTATCGCAGACAAACAAACAAGCATACAATAAGTACTCATCTAATGCACAGGTAAAGCTCAAATAAGAGATCTAACCAGAAGGTTCAACTTAAGAACTCCAGTTGGCAAAAAGAATCAAATCGAACGAAGCAACAAAAGTCAAACGGCGAAAGAAAACAGCTTCGTTCTAGTAATCTGGATCTAGGGCAAATTTTCCAGTAGCAAAATCTTGTTTAAGTTGGTTAAACAGATAGAGTGTTTCGAGACGAAACTCTAGGCGCTTGAATCGCCTGATTCCGATAAACGAGCGAAAAGTTATACTAAAATGAAAATCGGATCAGGAATCGTGATCAGAAAAATCACGGATTTAATCCGAGAAAAAGAAAAACGACGAACGCTCGCTAAATTAAATAAACCGGAAAAATCGATCTATTTAAAAAAACCTAATCTAATAAACCGACGAAAAACGATCAGTTTTTTTAAACGATGGCACGGAAGTCGAGGCGGCGGCGAACCTCGGCGGCGGCGGCGGCAGGCGGCAGCGGCGAGGCGCGGCGGCGGCGGGTGGCGACGCGGTGGCGGTGGTGCGGCTTGGGGGCTGGGGCGGCTAGGGTTTCCCCGGGGCTGGGCCTCGGCTTATAAAGGCCCCCCTCGGGCCGGAGTCCTAGTCGGACACGACTCGTAGGTCGGTTCGCACTTTTTTTTCGCTCGGAAGAAAAATAAAAAGAAATACTAAACGGACTCCAAAAATTCCGAAACAAATTTTCACGGGCTTCTAAAATCAAGCCGCACAAGGTGAACATTTATTTGGGACCTAAATGCAATATTGTAAAACGCACTTTTTCCTAAATTCAAATAAAATAACAAAAAACTCTGAAATAAAATCTTATTTGATTTTATTATTAAATCCTCAATATTTCTTTATTTTGGGAAAGTCATTTTATTCCCTCTCTCATATTTTTGTAGTAGAAATAATTGATGATAAAATAAATAAAATCAAATGATCCTATTCTCAAAATTTGAGAAAACTCAAATATGAAAATAACGAAATCCCCAACTCTCTCCGTGTGTCATTGAGTTGCGTAGAATTTCTAGGATCAACCAAAATGCAAAATAAAATATGATATGCATTGATGATCTAATGTATAACATTCCAAATTGAAAATTTGGGATGTTACACTAAGCAATTATGTCTTCTCAAAATAACATGGCCAAAGAAAGTTCATCCCTACAAAATCATATAGTTTAGTCATGTTTCATTTTCGTCACACAAGAATGCTCTCATCATGCACAACCACGATGACAAGCCAAGCAATTGTTTCATACTTTAGTAATCTCAAACTTATAAACTTTCACGCAATACATGAGCGCGAGCCATGGATATAGCACTATGGGTGGAATAGAATATATGAGGGGGTTATGTGGAGAAGACAAAAAAGAAGAAAGTCTCACATCAATGAGGCTAATCAATGGGCTATGGAGATGCCCTTCGATTGATGTTAATGCAAGGAGTAGGGATTGCCATGCAACGGATGCACTAGAGCTATAAATGTATGAAAGCTCAACAAAAGAAACTAAGTGGGTGTGCATCCAACTTGCTTGCTCACGAAGACCTAGGGCACTTGAGGAGGCCCATTGTTGGAATATACAAGCCAAGTTCTATAATGAAAAATTCTCACTAGTATATGAAAGTGACAACATATGAGACTCTCTATATGAAGAACATGGTGCTACTTTGAAGCACAATGTATGAGACTCGCTATATCATGGTGCTACTTTGAAGCACAAGTGTGGAAAAAAGGATAGTAGCATTGCCCCTTTTATTTTATTTATTATATATATATATATATATATATATATATATATATATATATATATATATATTGGGCCTTCTTTTTTTTCTTTGGCCTTTCTCTTTTCTCTTTTTTTGGGACAATGCTCTATTGAATGATGATCATCACACTTCTATCTATTTACAACTCAATGATTACAACTTGATACTAGAACAAAGTATGACTCTATATGAAGGCCTCCGGCGGTGTATCGGGATATGCAATGAATCAAGAGTGACATGTATGAAAGAATTATGAACGGTGGCTTTGCCACAAATACTATGTCAACTACATGATCATGCTAAGCAATATGACAATGAGAGATATGTCATGAAGAACGGAATGGTGGAAGTTGCATGGCAATATATCTCGGAATGGCTATGGAAATGCCATAATAGGTAGGTATGGTGGCTGTTTTGAGGAAGATATAGGGAGGTTTATGTGTGAAAGAGCGTATCATATCACGGGGTTTGGATGCACCGGCGAAGTTTGCACCAACTCTCGATGTGAGAAAGGGCACTGCACGGCACCGTAGAGGCTAGCAATGATGGAAGGGTGAGAGTGCGTATAATCCATGGACTCAACATTAGTCATAAAGAACTCATATACTTATTGCAAAAATCTACAAGCCATCAAAAACCAAAGTATTACGTGCATGCTCCTAGGGGGATAGATTGGTAGGAAAAGACCATCGCTCGTCCCTGACCGCCACTCATAAGGAGGACAATCAAATAACACCACATGTTTCAAATTTGTTACACAACGTTTACCATACGTGCATGCTACGGGACTTGCAAACTTCAACACAAGCATTTCTCAAATTCACAACTACTCAACTAGCATGACTTTGATATTATTACCTCCATATCTCAAAATAATCATCAAGCATCAAACTTCTCTTAGTATTCAACACACTCATAAGAAAGTTTAATCTTGTATACCTAGCATATTAGGATTTTAAGCAAATTACCATGCTATTTAAGACTCTCAAAATAATATAAGTGAAGCATGAGAGTTCATCTATTTCTTCAAAATAAAACTACCACCATGCTCTAAAAGATATAAGTGAAGCACTAGAGCAAATGACAAACTACTCCAAAAGATATAAGTGAAGATCAATGAGTAGTCGAATAATTATGCAACTATGTAAAGACTCTCTAACATTTAATAATTTCAGATCTTGGTATTCTATTCAAACAGCAAGCAAAGTAAAATAAAATGACATTCTAATAATGGCAAACATCATGTGAAGAAGCAAAAAACTTAGGATCAACCGAAACTAACCGATAGTTGTTGAAGAAGAAAGGTGGGATACCAGCCGGGGCATCCCCAAGCTTAGAAGCTTGAGACTTCTTGCAATATTATCTTGGGATGCCTTGGGAATCCTCAATCTTGAGCTTTTGTGTCTCCTTAATTCCTCTCATATCACGGTCTCCCTAAATCTCAAAAGCTTCATCCACACAAAACTTAACAAAGACTCGTGAGATAAGTTAGTATAAACCATTGCAAAAACCTTATCATACTCTACTGTAGCAAATCACTAAAATTATTATTCAACATTGCATACTAAATGTCTCTGCATATTTAATAGTCCTATCATCAAATAGAATCATTAAAGAAGCAAACATATGCAAACAATGCAAACATAACAGCAATCTGCCTAAACAGGACAGTCTGTAAAGAATGCAGCAACATCCATACTTTCCTAGCTCCAAAAATTATGAAAGAAAATTCCCACTGTAGTAAATTTATCATATATTAAGATGCAAAAGGTTTAGACATTTTATCACATTCTGACTTTTCTAGGGAATTATTGCAACAGCGGTAAACTTTCTGTTTTCAAACAGCAACATGTGGACTTCTAAAATAGGCATAGTAAAGGCTATCAATGCCACTTTTATTGAAATAAAAGATGCAAAAAATTATTCTAAATAACAGAAAGAAAATCCTAACAAAATAAATTGACGCTCCAAGCAAAACACATATCATGTGGCGAATGAAAATATAGCTCCAAGTAAAGTTACCGATGAACGAAGACGAAGGAGGGGATGCCTTCCGGGGCATCCCCAAGCTTAGGCTCTTGGTTGTCCTTGAATATTAACTTGGGGTGCCTTGGGAATCCCCAAGCTTAGTCTCTTTCCACTCCTTATTCCATAGCCCATCGAATCCTTACCCAAAACTTGAAAACTTCACAACACAAAACTTAACAGAAAACTCGTAAGCTCCGTTAGTATAAGAAAACAAAAGACCACTTCAAGGTACTGTAATGAACTCATTATTTATTTATATTGGTGTTAAACCTACTGTATTCCAACTTCTATATGCTTTATAAACTATTTTACTAGCCATAGATTCATCAAAATAAGCAAACAACACATCAAAAACAGAATCTGTCAAAAACAGAACAGTCTGTAGTAATCTGGATCAAACGTATACTTCTGGAACTCATAAAATTCTCAAATAAATTGCTAGACCTGAGGAATTTATCTATTAATCATCTTCAAAAATAATTAACTAAATATCACTCTCCAAATAAAAATGGCAGCAATTCTTGTGAGCTCTAAAGTTTCTGTTTTTGACAGCATGATCAACAAGACTTTCCCCAAGTCTTCCCAAAGGTTCTACTTGGCAAAAACACTAATTAAACACATAAAACCACATCTAAACAGAGTCTAGATGAATTATTTATTACTAAACAGGAACAAAAATCAAGGAACAAAAATAAAATTGGGTTGCCTCCCAACAAGCGCTATCGTTTAACGCCCCTAGCTAGGCATGATGATTTCAACGATGCTCACATAAAAGATAAGAATTGTAATATAAAGAGAGCATCATGAAGAATATGAATAGCACATTTAAGTATAACCCACTTCCTATGCATAGGTATTTTGTGATCAAACAACTTGTGGGAACAATAATCAACTTGCATAGGAAGGGAAAACAAGCATAACTTCAAGATTTTGAGCATATAGAGGGGAAACTTGATATTATTGCAATTCCTACAAGCATATGTTCCTCCCTCATAATTAATTTCAGTAGCATCATGAATGAATTCAACAATATAACCAGCACCTAAAGCTTTCTTTTCATGATCTACAAGCATAGAAAATTTACTACTCTCCACATAAGCAAAATTCTTCTCATGAATAATAGTGGGAGCAAACTCAACAAAATAATTATCATGGGATTGAAAATTGAAATCAAGATGAAAAGTTTCATTGTTATTATTATTCTTTAAAGCATATGTGTCATCACAATAATCATCATAGATAGGAGGCATGCTTTCATCATAGTAAATTTGCTCATCAAAACTTGGGGAACAAAAAATATCATCTTCATCAAACATAGCTTCCCCAAGCTTGTGGCTTTGCATATCATTAGCATCATGGATATTCAAAGAATTCATACTAACAACATTGCAATCATGCTCATCATTCAAATATTTAGTGCCAAATATTTTAGAGATCTCTTATTCTAGCACTTGAGCACAATTATCCTTTCCATCATACTCATGAAATATATTAAAAAGATGAAGCGTATGAGACAAACTCAATTCCATTTTTTTGTAGTTTTCTTTTATAAACTAAACTAGTGATAAAACAAGAAACTAAAAGACCCGATTGCAAGATCTAAAGATATACCTTCAAGCACTCACCTCCCCGGCAACGGCGCCAAAAAAGAGCTTGATGTCTACTACACAACCTTCTTCTTGTAGACGTTGTTGGGCCTCCAAGTGCAGAGGTTTGTAGGACAGTAGCAAATTTCCCTCAAGTGGATGACCTAAGGTTTATCAATCCGTAGGAGGCGTAGGATGAAGATGGTCTCTCTCAAGCAACCCTGCAACCAAATAACAAAGAGTCTCTTGTGTCCCCAACACACCCAATACAATGGTAAATTGTATAGGTGCACTAGTTCGGCGAAGAGATGGTGATACAAGTGGTATATGGATAGTAGATATAGGTTTTTGTAATCTGAAATTATAAAAACAGTAAGGTAACTAATGATAAAAGTGGGCGTAAACGATATTGCAATGCTAGGAAACAAGGCCTAGGGTTCATACTTTCACTAGTGCAAGTCCTCTCAACAATACTAACATAATTGGATCACATAACTATCCCTCAACATGCAACAAAGAGTCACTCCAAAGTCACTAATAGCGGAGAATGAACGAAGAGATTATGGTAGGGCACGAAACCACCTCAAAGTTATTCTTTCCAATCAATCCGTTGGGCTATTCCTATAAGTGTCACAAACAGCCCTAGAGTTTGTACTAGAATAACACCTTAAGATACAAATCAACCAAAACCCTAATGTCACCTAGATACTCCAATGTCACCTCAAGTATCTGTGGGCATGATTATACGATATGCATCACACAATCTCATATTCATCTATTCAACCAACACAAAGGACCTCAAAGAGTGCCCCAAAGTTCTATCGGAGAATCACGACGAAAACGTGTGCCAACCCCTATGCATAGGTTCATGGGCGGAACTCGCAAGTTGATCACCAAAACATACATCAAGTGAATCACGTGATATCCCATTGTCACCACAGATATCCACGGCAAGACATACATCAAGTGTTCTCAAATCTTTAAAGACTCAATCCGATAAGATTACTTCAAAGGGGAAACTCAATTCATTACAAGAGAGTAGAGGGGGGAAGAAACACCATAGGATCCAAATATAATAGCAAAGCTCGTGATACATCAAGATCGTATCACCTCAAGAACACGAGAGAGAGAGAGAGAGAGAGAGAGAGATCAAACACATAGCTACTGGTACATACCCTCAGCCCCGAGGGAGAACTACTCTCTCCTCGTCATGGAGAGCGCCGGGATGATGAAGATGACCACCGGAGAGGGATTGCCCCCTCCAGCAGGGTGCCGGAACGGGTCTAGATTGGCTTTCGGTGGCTACGGAGGCTTCTGGCGGTGGAACTCCCGATCTATTGTGCTCACAGATGTTTTTAGGGTATATGAAGATATATAGGCGGAAGAAGTACATCAGGGGGGCCACGATGGGGCCCACGAGGGTGGAGGGCGCGCCCAGGGGGGTGGGCGCGCCCCCTGCCTTGTGGCCTCCTTGCAGGTCCCCCGACGTGCACTCCAAGTCTTCTGGACTTCTTTCCTTCCAAAAATGAGTTCCATGAAGTTTCAGGTCAATTGGACTCCGTTTGATTTTCCTTTTCTTCGAAACCCTAAAACAGGGTAAAAACAGAAAACTGGCACTAGGCTTTGGGTTAATAGGTTAGTCCCAAAAAATGATATAAAAGTGTATAATAAAGCCCATAAACATTAAAAAAAGTAGATAATATAGAATGGAGCAATCAAAAATTATAGATACATTGGAGACGTATCAGTGGATGCTCGGGAGAAGGCATGACTTAGCTATTAGAGGAAAGGACCATCACCACGAGAGACACAAATAGATGAGGGGTGTTGTAAAGGGATCACAATACCAAGACTCTACAAACAGCCTAATGCATCACACTAGCGTGCGTACTGAACCTCTTGTCACAAAATAAGAGCATGGCAATCAATGTATGTGAAAAGCTTAACACAGAGCTTGACTAGCAGCGTCGCCACAGGAGGTCAGGATGATTAGCAAGTTGGAGAGGCATCATTGTGTCATTATTGAGAAAAGGTCAACCGAGACGACACAAGAGCCTCAAGCTCGCCGCAACACAACCGGCTCCAAGCTGCACCACCACCACCACTCAACACTACCTCCACCAGCACTACCTCCACCACCACCATCCATCACCATCAGCCTTTGCCCCAAGCTGGACCACCAAGGGACATATCCGCCCAAATCGAGCCTGGTAAGCGAACCACCATCTACAAACCACGAGGTGCAAGCTCGCCTTACCCAAAACCACCAACGCGGGCCACATGCAGGATACCGGTGCGTGCCCTGGGCGGATGACTGGAGCATATGAGGCTGGCATCGCACCCCCAAGATTTGAGGAGAACTCCTCGAGGGACCCAAATCCGACCACGATGCCTGCCATAGAGTGACCTCTGACACGCGACACGGCCATCGATCCGTGACGTTGCTCAGGCCTGCCACCGCAAGGAGAGGCCGTCACCCCGGTTCTACGAGGACGCCAATAGACCATGAGAGGCCTACTGCCTCCATCCCTAGGCATGCCCTGTTTCGCCTGTGTCCCTCTTGTGGCGGCGAAGCAGGGGAGGGGTTATCGACACACTGATCAAACATGTAACATCTATTCAAGAGCTTCATCGTCAAGAGACACATATTTTACTTACAAATATAAATTCTCTTTTACACACGTGTGTCTACAGTTCTCAAGGAATTACCACCAGGTATGACCTTTTTAAATCAATACTAATTCCTGGATGGCAAGTAAATGTTAGTCCAATATAGTAATTTGTTTGGTCCTTGAAGATTACATGTCAAGAAAACTGCACTCGCGACTCTTAGTGTGGGCTCAAGTGAAAGGAAGGTTATATTTGACGCTAACTTTGGCAAACAGTCAACCTTTCATATACGGAGTAACGGACTAGCCCCATCAATGATGCACAGGGCGCACATGTTTCCTTTTTTTCTTTACTAGTTTTATGTTTTGGGGTTTCATTTTTCAAAAACATATTCCCATCTTAAAAAAATAGAATTTCAAATTTTGTTCCAGTTTTCTGAACATCTTTTGAAAAGCACATATAATTTTTGAAACTATGAACAATTTTCTTAAATCCAAACATTTTTTGAAAATACATTTTTCCAAAAATGTGAAGAATTTTTGAAATTGTGTTTTTTAAATGCAAATATTTTTTGAAACTTTTGAAATGGTTTGAATTTTTGAACATATTTTTAAAACTCAAACAAGTTTTGACATTTCTAATTTTTTTTAATTTTTTGGGGGGAAAGAATAACCATTAAAGAAAAAAACCGTGAAAAAATAGACCAAAACCTTCTAAAAGGTTTCCCAAAATGGGTAAAACCTTTCGAAAGGTTTCCAAAACCAAGATCTCCCTTGCACGTAAATCCAGCCTAATGGGCTGGCCCATGTGTGGTTCACTCGCTCGCTCGCTCTTTGTGGGAAGCAGAGACAACTTGACGCAGAGAAGGGGAATAGGGTTTGTCCAAGAAAACTGCATTGGAAAGCCCATGTGAGGAGCCCGCTAAGAAGCTCACTCTCTGTCTCTCCGCCTATATCAGCGATAAAATTGAGGCGACAAGCACGAGGTCCACATAATTTCTTCATTGTAGGAACATGAGCGCACAGGGGATTGAGAGTATGGAGGCGAAGAGGAGGAGGGGGGAGAAGTCCGCCACCAGCGAAGGTGCCATCCCTCTAGAGGTGCTGGACTGCGCCTTCTGCTTTGATCCCCTCAGGCCTCCCGTCTTTCAGGTTCTCCTCTTCCTTTGCCCTAATTGACCCCATCTAGATCCACTATTGCATAAGGGATCTGGTTTCCATGTTATTTCTAGGGTTCTATTTTTCTTGGAAAAAACCCTAAAAGTTCATACAGGGATTATATACATGGAGCTGAAGTAAATCGAATTACATCTTAGGCACCAGACACAAATTTTGATCAATGTCATCATATAGGACAAATAAATAAAGAAAATAAAGTGTTACTAACTACCTCACTAAACGCACACCGGTTATGGTACTTTGTTTCACCAAAACACCCAATCAGATTTGCTAGCAACATCACCAAAAAGGAAAGTTCAGTTTTGTGATTTTTTAAAAACCAAACATCTGTTCAAATTGGCAACATAAAATTTGAATTATGTGCACTGTCATAGTCATCTTGCATCAGGAATATTGTGTCATATGCATATTGCAACATGTTGACACCGCCCTCAAAATATTCTTCTAGTAGTCCTTCAACTAACCCAGTTTTTTTGGCATTCTCCATCTACATTGCTAGTACATCAGCAGCTAAATCAAAGATAACAGTTGATAGGGAATCCCCTTTCCTCAATCCTTTGTGGGTGGGAAGTATGGGCCAATACAAGCATTGCATTTTACCCCCACATGCCAAGGTCTAATAGTAAACACAATCTAATAAATCCAGTTTTCAGGAAAACCTTCCAGTTTCATGATTTGTAGAACAAAAAGACATTTTAGTTTGTCATATGCCTTTTAAAAGCCAACTTTAGAAATAGTTGAGCTTTACTTTTTTACATGACATGTATTCAAAGCTTCATGTAAAATAAGTACCCCTTAAATAATGTCTCTCTCATTAACAAAAGTTGTCTGAATAAGGGTAGGACATCACTAACATCCATATTGAACCTAGTCATAAGGATCTTTGTAAAAAAAACTAACATTTCAGTTTTCCTCTTAGATTTTAGGAACATGGGTGATCAAACCGTAACTCATTGTAGAAATGTTAAGCCCTCCTATATGGAAATCATCAAATAAGGCCTTGAAAACATTTTAATAAATTTCCAAAAATGTTGATAGAATGTTGAAGTGAATCCATTAGGGCCAGGAGATATATTGTGAGCCATTTGAAGTGCCGCAATTTTAATTTCCTTCGGTGATAATTCCTTAGTTAATTTAACTCAAGCCTCTATGGGTATAGTAAATGAAGTTTCAACCTCAAAGGAAATTGTAGAATGTTCAGGATGTCCTAACATACTTTTATAAAAAAAAATATAGTCAACTAATTGTTTAACCTTCAATCACCCCTTCATATTGGTTAAGGGATGTAATTATATTTTTGGTATGCATGCAATTAGCTTTAGCATGATAGTGCCTAGTGTTACTATCCTCTTCCAAAATTTATTTCTTGTTGCTCTTTGTAACCACTTCAACTCTTCTTTTTCATAATCCTGTCTAGTTCAACTATAAGTTCCAATTGTTCATGTACTATGCAGTAGTGAGCCCATGGATTTCGCAATGTTTATCAATGTTATCTATTTTTAATAGATTATCCTTTTTTTCATAATTCTATACGAGGCATTCATATTTCTATGCCATCCTTTTAGTTTTTTCCTAAGATTTCTCAGTCTGGCCAACCACTTATCAGTGTTAGTTCCATTGATACTGCGGTTCATCCAAAATTCATGTACTAACTCATTTAGTCCTTCCTTCCAAATTTAAGAGTTTTCAAACCTAAAAATTGGGCCTTTTTGCTGCATGTCCCATGTATCTATATACAATGGTGCATGATCAGATTTCTCCCTTCTAAGGGCGACAATATGAGGCATTTATCCTCCCAATCAGTGTTGCAAGTCATCCTATCCAATTTCTCAAAAGTGAGTTCCTGCAAAGTATTGCCCCATGCATAATGTCTTCAATTCATCTTAATTTCTCCCAGGCCAGTGTGTACTAGTACAACACTAGATACAAAACTCCAGTTTCCAAGAGTTACTGGTTTATTCTTTTTAGAAGAATTTTGAATGCTATTAAAATATCCACCAATCAAATTTAGATTTGTAAAATCACACAGAACCCTTGAAAGTTTCAGATTTGTAAAATCATGCAGAACCCTTGAAAGTTTAGATAAAAAGCCAACTTTCCTTTCCATTTGGGCTTCCGCTTAAACCAACATTAAAATCCAAATGAAGTTTGTTTTCTTATCTTGTACTGTTATATTTATGTAATAGTCACCATCGTCTTGTGTTCCTATATACATACAATGATTTGAAATTAACACCAAGAAATAGCCCCCTAGATCTAACCCTAGCAGGAGTATGTTGCCAACGAAAATCCCTGCCAGCACATATATTGTGCAACTCAGTTCTAGAGAATGGTTGTCTCATTGTTTCTTGCAGACCCACAAATTCGACAAGTTTTTCCATAAATAACTCTCTTAAGTATCTCCTTTTGACCTCTCCTCCAAACCCTCTCATGTTTCAAAAAACACCTCTCATTTTTGTTCCTTTATTTACTTTTAAATTTTCGAATGTTTGTAATGGACAAACAAGTTGCACACACCCATTACCACTAGCATGTTTTTTCCTATTTTTTTATTAGAGAAAACCTGTTTGAGATGATCCCACCAGGCTTTTTCCATATCCGTATGACTATTGTCTCCATCAGAGAATAACTCCTCTAGGTCCACATCCTCGATTTCAATCTTACTAGGAGTGTGTATCTTAGGGGGGGGAGGAGATTGTTGGTTAGTTTTCTTGTGTCATAAGATCATATCTAACTTCCTGAAGAGATTTAATACCATTAATGTTATGATTAACATATCAGAAGAGCAATCCAAATTGACCCCTGCATAGGAGGCCATCTAAGCAAGACTAGGATTACTAGAAGAAACTATATTAGGGATGGGTATCTTACTAGAGTCATTCTTGGCACCAACCCTATCTTTGGCAAGATATTCAATCATGAGCCCTCCTGAGACTTCAATCTGTTACACTTCCTTGGATTCTCATCCCCTTGTTTGTTAACATTTAGATCTCTTGTGCAGACTTTCCTGATTTTTGAAGTAAATGATACACCCGATTCTTGGATAGGTTCATAGTCATTTGATTCTCTTCCTCATTATTTTTCATCTCATTCACCTTGCTCTTTATTTTTTTACTACTTTGGTCTATGACCCTAGTGCCTCCATTAACTGTTTCCTCCCCGCTATCTTAATAGATTAATTGTTGTAGGAACTCTTGCTGTCTTTTGACTTCTTTTTCCAACCCTTGGCAAGTGGCAACCTCATTGATTTAAATTGTCTAGGAAACTGGGAGTACAAAGAGGTCGAACTCCCACCAAGTCATTGTTCAACCAAAACAAAATTTTCTTTGAGCTTTTTTGGCAAACATCCTCCTAACTGCCAGGGAGTCTCCTTTGTTTATGTGTACGGAAATGTTTTTAGCAAGTGTATCAGTGTTATCTTTCTCATAGGCAAGCCCATGATTAATGCTTTTCCTCTGTGATATAATGCAGTGTAGGGTCGGGCATGTGATATGTTCGTCTTGCCATCACAAGCTCCGGAAGAAGGACAATTGCCATGTGTGCGCCATTACCGGAGGCTACAACCGCTGCATCGCCTTCGACCACATCCTCGAGTCTATTAAGGTCTCTTGCTCCAACTCCATCTATGGGTGCACCATCAAGACACACTACTACCAGCAAGAGGAGCATGAGAAATCGTGTCCGCATGCGCCGTGCTTCTGCCCCGAACCTGGTTGCGGCTTCGCAGGCTCAACCGCCCAACTCCAGCGCCATCTCACTGTCGATCACATGTTGCCCGCAACTGCGTTTGCGTATGGATATTCTTTCACCCTTCATATGCAGGAAGGAATGCGTGTTCTCCACAGGAAAGAAGAAGGTGGCCCCCTTTTCCTAGCAAAGTTCACGTTGGTGCCACCTTTCGGCAATGCTATCTCCATCTTGTGCATTCATCCTCATGTTGTGACAGAAAATCATAGATTCGAGTGCGATGTTGATTTCTACAGCCGCACCATGGGATGGCACCAACATTCAAATTTCCAGATTATAAGCACGAATCTCTCCAACGGGTTCCCAGGGGAGGAGGCCAGCTATACATTTGTTGTGCCAAAAATTTCTTCCGACCCGCACACCACCACCACCCGCCTCCTCATTCGCCCCCCAAAGATAACCTGTCCCTAAGTGACCAGCATTGGAGAAGTTCGTAGTCAGGGGGTTTCTACCGCATATGTGTGGCGGCAGTGATATGCCGTGGTGCTACTTGAGAGTTGTTTACTAGTCATGACTAGTTGGATGTTTTATTTTATATCGCCAAAGCTACAATTAAATAAATCTAGAAGTTTGTGATAATTTGGTCATGTGCATCTTTGGAAGAAGGTTCACTTTTGTCATAGCTAGGGTCGTTGTTGAACTTTGATGCTTGAAAACTTGCATAGTGGTGGGCTTATCACTCCAATTGAATGGATATCGTCAGCACACGTGGAGTATGTGTTGAGATTTTTATTACGGAATGTTTTGCTACATTTTCTTTTAAAAGTGTACATTCACACATATACGTTTAGCTATTGATGGTCAGGTAAGGCATACAAGTACGACGATGTGCACCGGTAGGCATATACTCTCTCCGTCCCAAAATAAGTGTCGTGGTTGAACTAAAACCACGGCACTTATTTTGGGACCGAGGGAGTACAATACATAAAACAACCACAAGCAGCCTACAACAAAAGAAAAAGCAACCGTGTATGACACTATGACTACAAGGTCCTTGTCGTCGGCGTAACTATGGTGACCTTCTAAATCTTCATCGGAGCTCCCATAAGACGAACAAGCCGTTGAGGCTAACTATATAGACGGACAACAACACAAAGGGGCGTAGCCAGGCTCAGGCAACTAGGGCCATGGCCTGGGGTGTGGCTGCGCACCCATTCGTTAAATGTAGCAATTTCTAGTACTACGGACCCGGTGGCTACTGTAGCTTCAGATGTTGGACTAGGGCGTTGGCCGGCGCTGGCTACGCCGCTGAGAACACGGATATCATAATCTGCCAGACAAGCCCTTTCGATGATCATCCGATGGCCGCGGTTTCGAGTTTGCCGTGCCGTTTCTCCACCCTCACCACACCAGAACATCAACGGAGGAAGAAGGGCACTCTCAGCTTCGTCGAATCAAGAAACACATGAGACCACACCTGACCCAAGATCTGTCAAAATGCAGATGGAGTGGGGAGGGCTTATTTAGCGCTGCCACCACCAAAAACATAAGCTTCATGACACACTAGACAGGAGACGGGATTCCACCTCCCTGCCCACGCACCGGGGTCACAGCCGGAGAGGTGATGGCGCGCGGCGGACAGGGCGATAGGGTTGCATACATGCACTAAAGGAGTCGAGACGAGACTCGAGCCGAAACCAGCAGTGACATGAACACGGTGGTGCAAACAGAGGCCATATGGGAGTCGAAACCGATGCCAATCATTACGGTCATACAAATTTTCCGAGGTTGCAAATCGGCACCCTTTAGGTGTATCCTCTTGCTCTCCTTTGTTGAACCAAGTGAAGTAAATTTTCAAAAGTGTACCCTGCATGTCACAATACAAAGGCAGTGAATTAGTGTCCCACCTGTCGACAATTTCTTGGTTAAAATGTTCTTGTTTATTCCATAACTTCTAATCCAGAGTTCTCGAATTTTCGTGTGACGATACCATCATACCACTGACGTGTGTATCAAAACACTGTCACACCAGCAATGTAACATTGATTTGCAGTGTGGCTAGCTTTATGGATATACAAATCTGAAGGTTGCAACATTTATGTCATTGTCACTATGACATAAAGTCCCAAGCCCAAAGTTGTACTGTTAAAAGGAAAAAAAAAACATAGTTGTGTAATTCGTTTGTCTGCATTTCCTGATAGAGATACATATCATAAGGGAGTGTAGCACAGTAGAAAAAGTTCAACAATCCATGGCCATTTAACTGAAGAAATCAGAAGACATATACAGCATGGTCAAGATGATTAATGGCTCTTTGTTGAGCAAAACAGTTGATTCTCAGCATAACCTTCCTCAAATGCAGCCGGCAGTTTCACCAACCCTGGAGTACAACAGAAGAGGGCAGAGGTGATTTAATTCATCACAACACAAAATATTTTACATGCCATTGTACTGACAGTCTAACACCAATGAATAACTTACTCTCAATAATCACTCTAGCAGTCCGAGCTTACTGAAATTTGAAAATCATGTGCATAAACATAGATGATGATTGCACTCAGGTAAGCTTGTGCACAAAAAACAACTTTGGAATTAAATACTTTTGGCATTCAAATCACGATACTGCTTACCTGACCAAACAAGATCTAATATATTTTCTATTTTCCACATATATATTTTATAAGGGATAAACCTCCCATTGAGTGTTGAGGCTGACCTTGAACCTAACATAGAGATCACCTACATGACAAACATCTGAATTTCCTTGGCCAGCACTGACACGACGATGTTTTGGACATCTGGTCATGCAGAACAAGAGCATGTGGGTAGAGAAAATAAAGATGTGTGTTGCTGCAGCCGTCCATCATGGTGAAAGAATGGAGATATTAGAGGCAAAGTGAAACGGCGGCATCTCGGTAGTCTTACCGATAAAAAACCAGAACCAGGTAATAACTCAAAGAATCAAGAACCAAGAAGGCAAGTTCTCAACATGGCATGCAACTAATTTACATATAACACAAGTGCATGTTTAGTAGTACTTGCTAATCAAAATCTTAGTACCAGAGCTTGAACAAGAGAGTAACAACATGTGCAGAGCTGCCGAAAAGAGGTCACCCAACATCTTAAATATCATGTCAAAACTTGCATAAATTTTTCAAACTAAGTCTAACCAATAGCAAGCTATCAAAAAGCAGGTAGGCACACAATTAGTTAACGGAGTCTACTAATCCAAAAAAGCAGAAGGAACTTCTCCATGGAGCATACACTATCTGCTTTCAGCTAGCCAAAATGACATCGATATTGGAATGGAAGCATTAAGTAAATGCACACATGGGTACCTGAACAACAACTCTGTAAACATGTACATCACTTCAAGTACCCCCAGCCTGTCCATCGATTTATGCATATAGCCAACATGGATCAACTAGCTACCACGTACGGAAGTGTAATTTGTTCGACCTCCTTCCCACGCTTACGCTTGACACGACAGACTATCTTCGCAGAAACACTGATCAACTACCTGCCACAAACGGAAGCATACTTTGCCGCATCGCCTTCCCACGCTTACGCTTGTCGCGCACTATCTTCACGATACTGACAGTGATGCTGTGGGTGCTAGAAGCAAACAGTGAGGAGCCATCATTCTCTGTGAACAGTAACCCGTCGGAGAGGTTGGTGCTCCTGACCTGGAAATCAGAGGACTGCTGCTGACCCATGGCGGTGCACCTGGAACCAAGACGGCACCTGAACCTACGCTCAGCGGTGGCATGAGGATCCACGCACAGGACGGAGGCAACATTGCCGAAAGGCGGCGCCAGGGTGAATTTCACCAGGAACAGGGGAGCGTGGTCTCGGGCGTGGAGAACCCACGTCCCTTCTTTGACAGGCAGAGTGAACTTGGCGTCGTACTTAACCTCCTTGGATTTCCACTTGTGATCGCCGGTGAGATGAGCCAGGAGCTTGTCAGTTGTGCCGGCAAAGCTGCAGGCGGGTCCTGGGCAGAAACATGGCGCGTGCGGGCACGAATTGCGATGATCTTCAGCCTTGTAGTAGAGTGTCTTCACAGTGCACCCGTACACGGGATTGGAGCAAGGAACACAGAATGACTCCAGGATTTTGTCGAGCGCGATGCATCGATTTTAGCCACCGGTGGCCATGCAAATGTGGCAGCTGTCCTTGTTCGGTAGGCTGTCGTGGCAGGACGAGCAGATTACATGCCCAACTGTGCACTGTGTCTCAAGAAGGAAAATGCACCATGGTTAGAGGCCTGCTTGTGAAAATGATGGTTATGCTGCAAACATAGATCTTCAGTTTCAGTTCAGAAGGTTGCAGGGAAACAGCAATGAAGAACCGCGCAAACATGATTGACCAATTTGTTCTTGCTGAAAAGTAATGATGCTGTGACATGGAAATGTTTTATGCAGGCGGCAAATTCATTGCATAATCTCTTAGCAGGTGATGCTTGACCAAAATTTGGCCACAGATTCCACAAAATCAAACAGACTCATTTTTTTCCCGGTACCTTGGGAGTTGCAGGTGATGCTTGACCAAAAAGTTTACAGAAAGAAAATACTATATAATTGGAGAAGGATGACTAGGTTGCAGGTCGAATCCATTTTCGTATCTGTTCGATTCAATCATTGGTTTGTAATTAAGGTGCTTGATGAAGGATGGGGAATGGTCTGATTTAGGAGGGCCTTGTGGTATTTGCAGAGCTATATGGAGCTGTTCACTTTTAGAGCCGAAGAGCAGTACACTTGAGTGCAATCCTCTTGCAATGCAATGAGTTTGTCACTGGATGTTGAGGATTCAGGTAGTTGATGATTCAATCAAGGATTCAGCTTTCAGTTTGCTGGTGCCTCATACAGTAAATTTGACAACACAAAAATCTGACCTCAAGGGGGGACGTAGGGTGAGATTATTTGGTATAAGACACTGACGGATCGCCTTTCCTTTACATCTTCTGCAGCAAGATATGCGTGAATGGTGAATCAACATGATACTGTTGATTTTACCTGAACTCTCTTTGCCATCTACTGTATGATTTCTACCAGAACTTATAGATTTATTTTACAGGCATGGCAGGGCATGGCATTCGGGCAACCCAATCTCCCAATACAGTGGTAGACCAAACAGGGCAAACGGTGCTATCCAACAATCCAATCTACCAATCTCGTTCGAACAAGGGAAAGAAAAGAGGGGATAAACAAGGAGATGTACCTGGAGGAGCGGAGGGCGGAGGGGATCCAAGCAGATGGTGCAGTCAAGAAGATCCAGATCGATGCTGCCATTGCTGGCCGCGGATCTGTTCGTCTTCTCAAGCCGCCGCGGCTCCCCTTCCCTCTCCCTCTCGCCGTCGCCGCTCTGCATCTCCTCCTCCATTGCTCTCTGCCCTGCAGACTCATCCATTGCTCTCTCCCCTGCAGATTCATGCCTCTCTGCTCTGCCTACTAGCCGTTCTGGTCTGGTGATGCGATGCGATTGATGTGACGAGACGGACAGTGCTGCAGAGCAGTGGCGGAGCTTGCAGCAAATTCCTGGGCGGGCTGGGTAGGCTAAATTGCATGAAATTGGTTTTTCCCCGGCCCATGGGCCGGCTATAATAGGAGGAGGTGGTGCAAAGCTGGGCGGGCCATGGCCCATGTAGCCTACGGTTCTGAAGGCATGGGCAACCCAAAAAAAATCACGACCGGTCCGCGAACACCGATGCGGGAGGTTGACATCCGATGATAGTCGCATATATTTTAAAAAGTTATCAATAAATCAGATGAAATTGATGCAAACACGACCAAATTTCATACAAATATGACTAATTACATACAAACATGACATATTTTATTATATTTCGAACATTTAGAAAGAAAAAACCCCGCCCCTAAATCTATCCTACGGCGGCGGCGCTCGACGTCCAAACCCGTCTCGTCTTTCATCAGTCGTCTTCATGAGCACAGGCGTTTTTAAAACTGTGTTGGAACCTGGACAGATGGGGAAGTGCTTCGCTGCTCAACCCTTTTTTTTACTACTACTCTGTTTTCTTTTTCTTTTTCTTTTTTAAGAACCTCTGGTTGGTTTCTTGGAACCTTGTGTTGACGCTCAAAAGTGGCACGATCATAAAGCAGCATGCCGGGGCGAAAACCTTGCCGGGATAAAATCTTGCCGGTGTGAAAGCTTGCCGGTGTAAAGGCTTGCCGGCGTGGAAAGCTTGTCGGCATAGAAAGATCGCCGGTGTGGAAGCTTGCCGGTGTGAAATCTTGCCGGGGGAGAACCCTTGTCAGGGAGGAACCCTTGCCAGAGTACAAACCTTGCCAGAGTGAAACCTTGCCGGTGTGGAAGCTTACCGATGTGAAATCTTGCCGGGGGAGAAACCTTGTCAGGGAGGAACCCTTGCCGGAGTACAAACCTTGCCGGAGTGAAACCTTGCCGGTGTGAAAACTTGCCGGGTAGAAACATTGCCGGTGTGGAAACCTTACTCGGATGGAAAACTTGCCGGGTTGGAGGCTGTGATAGTCAATCGAACGAGAAGTTGAATATGGGCTCAAAAGGTTATTTAGATGATCTCGGGTTGAAAAATGATATACACGGGTTGTCTTCGTCTCGTCGAAACGATCGATTTTGATATAAAAATCGTTCAAATCCGAGTTCGTATCCAAAAGTTAGAGCAATCGGAGTGCAGCCCTGTCACAAGGCGAGATGTGGCGCGCCCCACGAGACACATGTCTGACGGGTAGCGCGAGGAAATAGCCTGTGTTGCGAGACCGATCTGACCCTCAAGATGATTTCTGATCAAAAAACCTTCAACATGAAAGTTGTTCGTCTCGTCGAAACGGTCAAGATTGCTTTTGGGCTTGTTTTCATCCAAGATCGTTTACCACCGCAAAAAAGACCCGCAATGTGCAGCCAGTTTAAACCAAACAGTTTTGGAAAGTTCGGATAAACCAGTCCGAATTTGACTAGGGTTTTGAACGTGAATTGATGTAATTTTCTTGTAAGGAAAGCCTAGATAAATTCTTTGCTTGTATGGGAAGTCCAGCCGCCTCTTATATATGTTGGGGGTGATGGCCGATTGAAACAACACCAATCGAACCAATCTATCAATTACACTTTTGTGTTCATCTACTTTTATCCCTCAGCCTTGTATCTTTCTTTCTCGTTCTTCGTTCGTTCTTCGCGTTGGAAGGCAGCGATCCACGAGGCTCTAGGGGCGAGCGAATCGACCTAGGGCAGCCCATAGCCGCCGCAATCCCTGACGGGGTCCCTCCCGGGTGCGCGGGGTTTCGGGTCTGCAAAAGCGCCCGACGACTGTCCTGCGTATCGCGCTGTCGGTCGGGTCTCCTTCGACGTGAGCTGCGGTGCATCACCCCCGGCGTCGAGGGTACACGGGACGTGTTCTTGTGTCAACACACTTTTTGGGGTTTTGGGTCTGCAAAAGCGCCCGCCGACTGTCCTGCGTATCGCGCTGTCGGTCGGGTCTCCTTCGACGTGAGCTGCGGTGCATCACCCCCGGCGTCGAGGGTACACGGGACGTGTTCGTGTGTCAACACACTTTTTGGCGACTCCACTGGGGACGAAGCTTTGAACAGTCTCCAGCCCGTTCTTGCTACAAAGAGATCATCATCTAGGATTTGCAATCTACAAAGGTAATATGAATACCCAATTCACATATGTAGATGCAAGTAATGCATATGTTGTTGCTAGATCATCTAATAAGAATAATGTATCGGCTAGCCCTAGCTTTATCAATCATATATCTAATTATGTGCAAGGGCCGATGCAACAAAATCTTCATGATTCTACTTCATATATATAATTTTAGCAGCATGCAACATATGTATCCCAACTCCCATGCATCGGCAACCCCAAAAATTTATATGCCGATGAATAACATGATGAGTTTGGGCAATCAAGTTGAAACACCTCTTGTAGGAACTTCCAATATCATGCGACAAAGTGTTTCACCTTTTTATTCATCGGCAACTAATTTGCAATATACTAGTTCAACCATGCCGATGGATGGGAGAATCGGCCATGCTACTACTAGCTATTCGGCCAATTACTCTCAACCGTCATATACTACACCCCATCTCAATAATTTTTCAGCACCATACACAACTGTAGATGTTCATAATTCGGCTTCACACCTTCCTGGTCATAGCCGAATAAATGTAAATTTTACGGGAGAGGTTGTGCCCAATATTGTAGAAGATGAGGTAGTAGTGGCTACATTGAAGAGTTTAGCCCAAAATAAGAGGATTAGTGCTCTTTGCCTTGAACAACATGAAAAGGGGCTATTTCCTGATTATGCCGCAATAAAAGCTAGAGTTTTGCAAGAAGATGAATCTTTGCCAATTGATAAAATTGGCGAGCAAAAATATGGTTTTACAACAATGCATATGCCTTCACCTAGTACTACATCATATTATACACCCCTACACTATTGCAAAATTTCGGCAACACCCGTGTGTCATTGCCGAAAGAATCTAAAAACATTGAGGGCAATCATATCCGGAGTGGGCTGAAATTGAGAAAAAACTTAAAGCCAACTTTGCCGCTCGCCGCCAGAAACAAATAGAAGAAGCATTGCCAATTGGTAGTATCAATGAAAAGAAGGATGATTCAGAACTTGAAAGTGCCTCGCTTGAAAAAGCCGAATCAAGTAGTATATATTATGAATCCATCAAATCCAAAGAGGCAAGCATTATTGAGAAAGGGCATGGCAAGCATAGCAAAACAACCATGTTTGATTTTTCTGAAGTTAATGGAACCTACTTCCTGCCCTATGAGTTTCGTGCCATAGAAATTGACAAGCTTCAAGGACAAGAGCAAGTAGCCGAACAAAGTTCGGTTGACGGAGATCTTCAAATTTATGATGCACGAAATCAAGAAGAAAATTGTGACATGGTGTTGGGAAGTCATCCAGAAGCAAAGCACGATATTATTCATCATATGCAATCATCATGCTCTCCCAACATATTTGAAGAGGTATGTCTAGCAAGTAATTTACCTATTTTCAGATTTGGCCACAACTTTATTGTTGATACATCTATTACAAAAATTCTAATAAGTAATTTTCAAAGACCAATGAAGAAGGGCAATTTACTTGTTAGCAATAAAATTGTTACTAAGCATATCGGCCAATATATTGTACCATTCAAAGAGACCGATAGTGACTTATTACTGCAGCCAAACCTTTTCCCATTGCTTTATTTAAAGTTCATATCTAATTGGGTAACTTTGATTGCTTCATGCTTGGCTTACGCATGGTATCAATTGAGACGTGTATGTTCTAACTACTTTGATTTCAGAAATTTAAAGCCAAGGTTAAAATCTTTTGGGAAAACCGATGCTAGTATAGTTTCTTATTTAAGGACATCGGAAAAAGTATGTGAAAGAGAATTCATAGCCGAATGGGAAGATGTCAAATCTGAACCGTTCGTTTGCTTAACTCCAAAGCCGTTCTCACAACAAGATCGGCTAGAAAACAAAAGGTATACCTTTGATTCAAACATGTGTGATCAAATCTTTGATTTGTTGTTGAAAAATAATTACATTAGAATTCTTGATCACCATGTCAAGCCATCTATCCAAGGACGAATGTATTGTAAGTTGCATGATTCGTCTAAGCATAATTTTGAGGATTGTAACATGTTTCGTCAAATAGTTAAATCAGCCATTGATAAAGGACGATTAAAATTTGTTGAGACATCAAGAGATGACCAGTCTATTCCGATTGGTCCCGATGGTAGAAAGTTTTTGCATCGGCTGCTTCAAGCCGATCTATTTGAAGAGAAGGTAAAAACTGCAGGTGATGGGATCAAGCTTTCAAGTAAAGAAGTTGTCGAAGAGCATAATGAACATAATCTTGAGGGCAAGAATTCCATCGAAGCTACAATGGAGACGCCAAGGACTGGGGGGCAGCAAGCAAATCCAATGATCGATGAAAGCAAACCAAAAGGAAACAAAGGCCGAAATAAGCGCAAGTGTAAGAGATCAAAAATCACCTTCGCTGAACTATTGGATAAATATCAAAAGAAGAGTGAAGAGAAGAATGCTTATCGGCCCAATCATGCAAAGAAACCAAGATCACCCCCAAGGCGCAAATATGAGGATCGGTATTGGCAAAGTGAGAATTTTAATGCAACATATTCATATCCTTATTTTGGGCCGCCAATGCCAATGCCGTGGATGCCTCCCTATGCTCATATAGATCCATATCCATCATGGGAGAGGTATGATACAAGGGCACATTCTCCATCTTATTTTAGACCATCTCACCAATATTATGCAACTCCGAGAAGATCAATATCTGAACAATCACATGTTAAAGACCGTTTCAATCATAAGGAATCGGTCCAGAGCTCAAGGATGAAGAAAGAGGTGGTCAAGCAAGTTTACCGTGTTAAAAGAGATGGTCGTAAGAGTGCAACTTCAGATTTGATCTCAAATAAAAAAGAGCCAATTAAAGTGTTAACATTGGCTACTAACGGCAATGAGACAAAGCAACCAATTATTGAGAGTCAAAGTGCCAAATCTGAAGAAAAGAAGTTGAGAGTGCATAAGGCCAAAAAGGAACTGCCATTGGTCAAAACAGAATTACAGCCGAGATGCCCACTCGGCTTAACGTATTGGCAAAAGAAGGAATTACAAAATCTTAGTGCACAAGAGCTGAGACAGAAAAACATGGCATGGGTTCCCAAGAGGATCATTCATAAGAAAAATAATGTGCATGCTTCTATTGCAACAAGTACAATAAAAGTGAAGAAAGAGAAGAATGGAAGCAACAAACAATTAAGTCGAAGGTGTGGATCACAACATCAAAATCTTCGGTTAGCACATCATCCATTTTCTTCAACAATGCCATTGATGCCTTTGCCATGGAATTCATCCACAGGTATGATCAGTTACCCTCCATGGGCTTATTTTGATCCATGGATGCAACATAATTTTCTATATCATGACAGAGTATTACCAAATCACTATACATTTGGTTAGTTACATTTTTGTTGCTAATACAAAGGGGCCGAAATATCTTATTGCTATTTCATTTGTTTATTTCGGCTATACATACCTTGGTGGGTGAATACTACATGGACCTCATTGTAATGGTCGATATTTATCTATCGCCCTAAGAATATATCTAAGAATGGCCGGTGTGGTATTCTAACATCGTCCTTAGTTTGAGATAAGTGCTTGCAAAGGAATTTGTCAAATTGATGCCATTGAAGATATTATGCATAGACCAATTCACCAAAATTGCGAAGTGAACTTATGTTTTGATTGGGTGTGCTTTGGCTTATTAGTATTCAGAATTTATGTAAGGCCAAATCATGGTTGATTTTATTTGAGCATCATATTGACATCATGCATAATATTGATTTCAGCTTGATCTCTCTAGAACTATGGAGATTATATATTGATGGTTAAATTTGTAGCAATGCCCAAGGTGTTGGTGTTGTTTATATATATCCTTATGGTGCTATTTTGTGAAGCCTCATGCCGCTTAAAATATTTTTGCACAATGATCAAAGCCGAATATGCATTGTCATTCGGATTGGAGCTTTGCCTTGCTATAGGTGCTATACATATTGAGGCTTCCGGTGATTCATTACTAGTAGTGCAACAAATATCCAATGGTTATCAATGTTTTGACGAATCACTTTTAGTTTATCTTGAGGTATGTCTAGATGTAAAATTTACCATGGGTTGTTTTAAGATTCTTCATATATCTAGACATGATAATTGGAGAGAGTTGGCATAGCAAGCATTTGGCTACCATGTTGGTCATGGTGTATTGCACATCTATCAATAGCCGATGCTTATTCTTGCCAACATAGGTAAGGCCGAATTGGAGTCCACAGCTTCGGCCACTAATGAAATTTTTATGCAGGCGAAAGTAAGGATTGGAGAAATTTTATTGTTGATTGTCTATAAAATCCTAGCAAAAGGGTGAACAATATGGTTCGAAGGATGACATTGAGATACATATCTATGGAACTTTATCACCAGATTGTTAATGAAGCTGAGAAGGTTTCACCCAAGTTTGCATCAGAAAGTTCACACAAGACATGGCCGATATATACTTATCGTTTTAAGAACATATAAATAGCCGATGGAGTGTTGACATCGTCCTTAAAACAAACTTGGTACAAGTATTTTTCGGCACGCTAGCTTTACCGAAAAACAGGGGGGCATGTGTTGACGCTCAAAAGTGGCACGATCATAAAGCAGCATGCCGGGGCGAAAACCTTGCCGGGGTAAAATCTTGCCGGTGTGAAAGCTTGCCGGTGTAAAGGCTTGCCGGCGTGGAAAGCTTGCCGGCATAGAAAGATCACCGGTGTGGAAGCTTGCCGGTGTGAAATCTTGCCGGGGGAGAAACCTTGTCAGGGAGGAACCCTTGCCAGAGTACAAACCTTGCCGGAGTGAAACCTTGCTGGTGTGGAAGCTTGCCGGTGTGAAATCTTGCCGGGGGAGAAACCTTGTCAGGGAGGAACCCTTGCCGGAGTACAAACCTTGCCGGAGTGAAACCTTGCCGGTGTGAAAGCTTGCCGGGTAGAAACATTGCCGGTGTGGAAACCTTACTCGGATGGAAAACTTGCCGGGTTGGAGGCTGTGATAGCCAATCGAACGAGAAGTTGAAGATGGGCTCAAAAGGTTATTTAGATGATCTCGGATGGAAAAATGATCTACACGGGTTGTCTTCGTCTCGTCGAAACGATCGATTTTGATATAAAAATCGTTCAAATCCGAGTTCGCATGCAAACGTTAGAGCAATCGGAGTGCAGCCCTGTCACGAGGCGAGATGTGGCGCGCCCCACGAGACACATGTGTGACGGGTAGCGCGAGGAAATAGCCTGTGTTGCGAGACCGATCTGACCCTCAAGATGATCTCTGATCAAAAAACCTTCAACATGAAAGTTGTTCGTCTCGTCGAAACGGTCAAGATTGCTTTTGGGCTTGTTTTCATTCGAGATCGTTTACCACCGCAAAAAAGACCCGTAAAGTGTAGCCAGTTTAAACCGAACAGTTTTGGAAAGTTCGGATAAACCAGTCCGAATTTGACTAGGGTTTTGGACGGGAGTTGATGTAATTTTCTTGTAAGGAAAGCCTAGATAAATTTTTTGCTTGTACGGGAAGTCCAGCCGCCTCTTATATATGTTGGGGGTGACGGCCGATTGAAACAACACCAATCGAACCAATCTATCAATTACACTTTTGTGTTCATCTACTTTTATCCCTCAGCCTTGTATCTTTCTTTCTCGTTCTTTGTTCATTCTTCGCGTTGGAAGGCAGCGATCCACGAGGCTCTAGGGGCGAGCGAATCAACCTAGGGCAGCCCATAGCTGCCGCAATCCCTGACGGGGTCCCTCCCGAGTGTGCGGGGTTTCGGGTCTGCAAAAGCGCCCGCCGACTGTCCTACGTATCGCGCTGTCGGTCGGGTCTCCTTCGACGTGAGCTGCGGTGCATCACCCCCGGCGTCGAGGGTACACGGGACGTGTTCGTGTGTCAACACACTTTTTGGGGTTTCGGGTCTGCAAAAGCGCCCGCCGACTGTCCTGCGTATCGCGCTGTCGGTCGGGTCTACTTCGACGTGAACTGCGGTGCATCACCCCTGGCGTCGAGGGTACACGGGACGTGTTCATGTGTCAACACCTTGAGAGAGGACTGCACTTTACTCCCCATCCAGCAGCCATCCTAGAGACTAATTGGCTAGCTCCGCCACTGCACCCATGTCACAAAGAGCAGTGATCAGATCCTTCCACAACAAATAAGCGTCTCTTTTCGCTAACACGAATCATCAACCAACAAGCAATTGATAAAATTACAAACTTCTTCTCTTCTTTGCTAATATGAATCAACCTGATGTGATTGCATACCTCTATCACTCTTTTCCCGTTTCTTCCTTTCTTTTTTCTATTTTTTTTCTTTTTGTTGTTCCTTTTTTTCTTGTTTTTTCAAACGCTCGGTTTTTTTATTTTTATTTCCTTTTTCTTTTTTCTGTTCCATTTTTGTTTTCCTTTTTCTTTTGCAATGTGCAAACTTTTTCAAATTTCGCCTTTTCTTAAATTACTGAACTTATTTTTATTTTTTTAACATTTTTTCAAAATTGGTGAACGTTTTTTCAGTATCGATGACCTTTTTTCAAAATTGATGAACCTTTTTGAAAAAAAATGAATGGAAATTTTCAAATGCAGTGAACTTTGTTTTCCAGAATATGTAAACTTTTTCCAAATCCTTTAATTTTTTTCCAAACTCCATGAATTCTTTTCTATCATGGTATTTTTCAATTTGTGGACATTTTACAAATCCACGAACATTTTTTCAAATCCATGAACTTTAACTGCTTGTTGAAAGTCAACGGTTAATGGTCAACTTGTCATCCAAGTCAATCATGAAGAAGTTTTTTTTGGTTGAACTATGAAGAAGCGATTGAGCGTAGGCTCCCCATGAGCGACGGCTGATTGCTCGCGTAGTTCTGCCAACCCCATGAAAGGTGGCGTACGAGGGCTGCGTCCGCTAACTAGCGCAGCAAGCGCTAACTAGGAGCTCCCAATATACAGGGAGTAGCGTCACACAAACAAGTGCACACACCCCTTCAACCTCGGATTGGTCCATTTTTTTAACCTTCACAAAATAGGTGCATGAAGTAGGATTCGAACTATGGACCTCTTGGATTACTTCCACCCGCTATAACTTTGAATTACGAACTTTTTTTGAAATTTGCAATCTTTTCAATTTCTTAAAAAAAATTGCAACTTTTTTTTGGTTCTGGCGTGAGGGAGCCTAGCGCTTTGGTTTTTCTTTCAGTTCTTCGGTTTCCCACCAAATCGACCGATTTGAATTCAGTAAGTAAAAACCACTTTTACTGTACCAGCAGTAAAGTATTTCCGGCTTTGGTATCGGTTCGTCGTTCGGTTTTTATGTCCATCTCTACCAAAAAAATGTTTTTGTTTTCAAATATGGTTTACAATTTTAAAAAATGTTCTCGTTTTTGAAAAAAAATCACAAATTTAAGGAATGTTTGCATTGCAAAAAAAAATTGATAATTGTTTGAAAAAGTACATGGTTTGCCTCTTCGGCAGGTGGGCGTTCCCTAGATTTGTAGATTGACCAAGGTGGAGCTTCTGGTGTTAACGGTAATTTATCCCTTAGATCGTATTTCTTGAAGGGCCGCGGTGGATCTATTCCGCTTCGGTGCCAAGATGCTTCGGGAAGATTTTTGTACCCGCCTGCTTGCCTATCTCAGCTCCGAGGAGGGTGGTCGGGCTTTCTTGGCTAGCACGTTGTCCTCAGCCTCCTCGTCTAGCTCTGGAAGCAGGTTCCTTCGGGGGTAGAACTGATGAGCCCCGGCCTTCCCAAGCTTGTCATCGAGTCCCTGCATTGGCCCTGAGGAGCTCGACCTATCTGCCATTAAGTTCATCTTGTTCGGATTTAAGTAACTGAGACTTTTACTTGATGCTTTTGTCCGTGCTGGCCAGTCGTCCACGGAATACTATGAGCCGAGGTACCTCAGGGGGTTCCTCGAAGATATCATATTCATCGGGCCTGAGGCTTCTATCTTCCTCGGACTCTGGCATGTAGTTGATGTCCTCGGGGTTGTCTTCGTCCCCGTTGATCATATCATCGTCGTTGACGTCGCGAGTGCCTATGTCATTGCCAGCGTTCTGGTTATCGGCGTCGCCCTGAGCGGCGCCGTTGTCGAGAGTGTCTTGAATTGGTCAGATAAGGTCATGGAAAAAAATTGGGTCCATTTCAAGGATGTTGAGAAACGACGTGCTCTTGGACGGGGCCTCCTAGCCTACCCGATCACCCTCTGATAATTATGGTCTATTTTTGTATATATTTGAAATGACCCCAACTTTTGCGAGCAGGTCGACATGCCCGTGGTAGGCATCGATGCTAGATTTGAACAATTTCCGACATCGTATGCAAGTTGTGACATGTAGGGCCATTTATTGGCCTTTTTGGCAGAGAAAACTTCACAAAATGCAAAAAAAAATCAAAAACAACTTTTCATGGTGCCTTACATTGGTCATACAAGGCTTCTGGCCTTGTGGCCTACCCGAATACCCTCCGTTGAACATGGTCTATTTTCACACATTTTTTAAGTGACCCCAACTTCTGCAAGCAAGTGGGCATGCCCACGGTAGGCATTCATATCAGGTTTGAATGATTTTCGACACAGTATGCAAGTCGCGAAACACCAGCCATTTATCAGTCTTTTTTCATTGAGAAAACTGCTGAAAATGCAAATTTTGCCTAAAACCGAAACGATTTGGCATGGTGCGTTGAATTGGTCATATAAGGTCATGAAAAAAATTGGGTCCATTTCAAGGATGTCGAGAAACAACGTGCTATCACACAGAGCCTCATGGCCTACCTGAACACTCTGTGTTCAACATGATCTATTTTTGCACATTCTTAAACAGACCCCAACTTTTGCAGGCAGGTGAATATTCTCATGGTATGCATCCATGCCGGATTTGAATGATTTCCCGACACCATATGCAAGTTGTGACACGTCCATCAGTTTATCACCCTTTTTTGACTGAGAAAATTTTAGAAAAAATGAAATTTGTAGAAAAACAGAACAACTTGACATGATGCCTTGAATTGGTCATACAACCAAATGAAAAAATCAGGATCATTTGAGAGATGTTGAGAAACAACATACGCTCAAATGGAGCCTTCAAAGCCTGATATGGCGAGAGTGTTTGCAAGTGTTGGTTTTCTTTGTTGTTGATTCAGTGCAATTTTTAATCTAAGACATGCGATGTACAATCAGAGGAAGAAGAAAACTAGTATGCTTTTTAATGTTACTTTATTTTTACCGATCATTCTACGTCTAGATGTCTATTCATTCTACTGACCTTTATTTTTCTTGATATTAATCAGATCTAAGATGCTTCATGGGTATCTTTATCCAAAAAAAATGCACAAGACAAGCTGTTGTGGTGGGCATTGCTAACGAAAGAGCAGTTCAGGTACAAGTGATGACATCGGCAATGAGCTAAGCAATCTTTTCATAAGAGCAATAATCGAACCAATTTTTTACAAGCAGAATGATGTCAGCGTTAAAGAAAAATTCTCCAACTGCTTGGCTGATAAGCTAGATCAGAAAACTAATTAGTACAGTGCATATAATTAACTTGTGCGAGGTAGACATCCAGCAAAAGTACACATAAGCGCAATTCAAAAGCAACAATAACAAGTGTGTGTGTGCCCGGAAAAATAAACAAGTGTGTGCGGAATCAAAACAATTTATGTTCGATATCAGTGCATACTGACTAATCACTAGTACTGGCAGTCTACCAAGGGTAAGATTATCAACATGCATGTGTTCAAGCCTTCAAGGTTTTAGGAGAAGTAGTCAAGTATGTATTAACTTATTTCGGTTGTGCTAATCAGTACTCAATTTTTCTTTATGCTGAAGCAATATTATCAATGCAATATAGTAGTACAAAGGACGGCAAAAAAAAAAGGATGAATCGTTGACATAGACTATGAGAGTTAAGACGAACGAAGCATTTAGCGATGTGACATGTGCAAACTTAAAGATCTCTGCAGGGTAATACAACCTCGGAGAGATCTCCCGGTTCAAATATGAGTAAAAGCTGCAAATCTTTAGGCTCTGTTTGGATTATCGTTTTTCCCTTCAAATACACTCGTAAAAAATGCAGGTCTCCGCCTGTCGTATTGGTTTCCGGCTAGAAATAGCCCTTGGCCGGTAACTTACACCCGTAAGTTAAACGCACCGGCATTTAACCACGGGTGGAGTGAAATCCAACAAAAATTTCGGTGTATCAATCTATTTGATTGGTCCTCGCACCCCCCGCGTCGCCTCCGCTCGGGTGAGATCGCAACCCTAGCCGTCGGGGACTCCCCGTCCTTCCATCCGTTCCTCCGCCGCCGTCGAAGGACGCCGCCGGCCTATAGCCCGGGGGTTGACGGTGGTGGCGGGGGCCTTCCCTCTCTCCTGCATCATGGGGGTGGTGCGGAGCCCCGTGGCGTGTGGTGGCACGGCCGATCTGACCTTAGTGGCGTGGCGGGTCTGCCTTGACCGGCGACGGCGCGGCGGCCGCCTCAGCCTAGGGCAGATGGTTGCGGGTGCGGCGGTTGGCCCTGCTTCGGGCAGCGGCCTTGGCTGCGTTCGGCGGCGGCGGCCGGATCTGCAGCCACGAACCATCTGACCTCGGATCGGCGGTGCCGGCAATGGAGGGCTTGGTGGTTGGGTCGGCACCATGTGTGATTTGCCCTCCGGACAAATCTGATCTGGCCGGTGCGACCTGCTCGATGTGCGGCGGCTCAGGTCGGCGGCGGCCCGTGCACACGATGCTTGATGGAGGTTCCTCGAGCGGATCCGGGTGAAAACCTAGTTCTCGGCTTGATGCCAAGACCGGCATTGGCGGCACTCTTTTGTGCCATTACCTTCTTGAAGGCATTGCTATGGAGAAGCTCCGGACCTCTATCCGCTACCTCCGGGGAAATCCTAAATCAGTAGATCATATGACGGCGACGCGTTGGTGTCGTTTCCTCCTTAGGGGCGTCATTCTTGGAGGCGTACACGGGATCGGGGGACCAATGGGCGGCTTTTTTGGTGGAGCGGTGCTTCATCCTACACATTGATGATGGCGGATCTCGGCGGCGTGGCGCAGTGGCGACTCGGCGCCCGATGCGCGGTGATGGACTCGCGCGGGAGGAGGTAGCTGTCTGGCATCATGGTGGCGTCGATGGTCAAGGGGCCTGACAAGGTAGAAGCCTCAATATCTGCTCTGAAGACGGACCTGTGGAATATGGCGGCGACGACACATGTGAGTGCGTCAGATCAGTTTATGCCCTAGACCCGGTATGTGGCTTGACTGGGGATTTCTGGCTTTTGATGATAGGCTTAAGTGAGTGGTCTGGATATTTGGCCTAGTTGGCACCCCTTCATCATATGGATAGGAGTAGTGGCATATGTTACTAAGATGACGGATTCAGGCATATTGTTGTGATACTTTGTGAGGTCCTCCAGAATAATCAATAAAGTGGCCGCATGCATCTCCCAGATGCAGAAGCCGGGGATCATCCTCCTTTAAAAAAAATAAAAAATCAATCTATTTGATCTACCATATCTGAAGATAGGAATCAAACAGCAAGGATTATTTGACCTGCCAGACAAACCAATTGTTATTCAATCTAGCGGTGCAGATGCACAGGTCATCAGAACTTATACTACTGTTTTACAGCAGGATAAGAGTCGTTAAAAATACGTAAAGGCTGAGAGGCCAGCCTTAAACTCCAATTTTTGACACTCAAGTTGCATTCAGAACTGATCTTCCGAATCAAATTGTTTCAAGTTGCATTCTAAATAAAAGAACAAAAGTACAGAAGAACATAACTAAAACTAATGGAGTACCAGTGATCGATCATCCGGCTTTTTGACTAAAAGAAAGAAATGGCAGTGGTGCAACTGGGCTAGTTGGCGTTTGTCCGTTCCACAGGCCTGTGGCTGTCACCTGTCCCACGAGCCCGGCATGGCCATTTCTCCACGGCTATTTTTCGTTTTTGATTTATGTTGTGGGCATTTTAGGTTTGGTAATTTTTCATTTTTGGACACTTTAGAAATTGTAGCGCTGGCTTCCAAGAATTCTTGTCACAACTTTTGGAGTTCGTAAAATATAACATATT
>NC_041384.1:25967681-25972179 GCF_002162155.2 Triticum dicoccoides
CCTCCGCCACTTGCCCCACCTAGTAAAGAGAAGAGGAGAGAAAGTCTTAAACCACCACCCTTAGCCGCCAGGGGGGAATCTGTTTAAATGAAAGTTTTGTTCTTTGTAAAATAGAACTGTTGGAAGGGAGGAACGCACCAAAAACTTATAATAAAACCCCGAAGCACCCTTGCACGGCCGCGTAGCCGCCGGTGAGAATCTTCCGTATAAATGGTCGGTATCTCCTCTAATTATTTGGAATAAAACTAAAACTTTTGGTAGGTAGCAATGCACCACAAACTTATACTCTCTCCATAAACTAATATAAGAGTATTTAGATTACTACTTTAGTGATCTAAACGTTCTTATATTAGTTTACAGAGGGAGTACAAAATAGAGCTGTTGGAAGCTGGGAATACGCCAAGGACTTTGTATAGCGCAAAGCGCCCGTGCGTGGCCGCGTAGCCGCCGCGGAGAAATTTCGTTTTGGTGATTGGTATCTGGAGTAACTTTAGTTGGTGCAGTATAAAAATAGAACTTTTGGTTGGTAGGAATGCGCCACAAACTTATAAAACCCCACCCGTAGCACATCACTCCAGCCAAACCACCGCCCGCGTACATCAAATCAGACCATCGCACGCCCGGAGAATCTGCTCCTCCCGAGAAAGAGACACGGGATCAGCGGCGGGCGCAACAATGGAGGCGAACGGCGTCAGCGGCGGCGCGGCCGGGGCTCGCCGGCCACCGCACGTGGCGATGCTGGTGACGCCCGGGATGGGCCACCTCATCCCGCTCGCCGAGCTGGCCAAGCGCCTCGCCGCGCGGCACGGCGTCGAGGCCACGCTCATCACCTTCGCCTCCACGGCCTCCGCCACGCAGCGGGCCTTCCTCGCCTCCCTCCCGCCGGCCATCTCCTCCCTCTCCCTCCCGCCCGTCGACCTCTCCGACCTGCCGCCCGACGCCTCCATCGAGATGCTCATGTCCGAGGAGTGCGTGCGGCTGGTGCCGGCGCTGACCGAGGTACTCTCGCGGCTCATGGAGACCACGCGCCTGGTGGCCTACTTCGCCGACCTCTTCGGGGCCGACTCGTTCGACGCCGCCGTGGCCGCCGGCGTGCCGAGGAGGTGCCTCTTCTTCCCCGGGAACCTCCAGGGGCTCACCCTCATCCTCCACCTCCCGGAGCTCGACGTCTCCATGCCCGGCGAGTTCCGCGACCTCGCCGAGCCCGTCCGGCTCCCCGGCTGCGTGCCCATCCCGGGGGCGGACATCCTCTCGCCGCTGCAGGACAAGTCCAGCCCGAGCTACAGGTGGATGGTGCACCACGGCAGGCGCTACCGCGAGGCCCACGCCATCCTGGTCAACTCCTTCGACGTCCTCGAGCCGGACGCCGCCACGGTGCTCGGCCGCCCGGAGCCCGGCCGCCCTCCCGTGTACAGCATCGGTCCGATCATACGCACCGACGCCGCGCCCGTCGCCAGCGACGCGCCGCGCGCCGCGTGCCTGGACTGGCTCGACCGGCAGCCGCCGAAATCCGTCGTCTTCGTCTCGTTCGGCTCCGGGGGCTCGCTGCCGACGGAGCAGATGCACGAGCTGGCGCTGGGGCTGGAGCTCAGCGGGCAGCGGTTCCTGTGGGTGGTGCGGAGCCCGAGCGACGAGGGGGCCGTCAACGCCAACTACTACGACGCGGAGAGCAAGAAGGACCCGCTGGCGTACCTCCCGGCGGGGTTCGTGGAGCGGACCGAGGGCGTGGGCCTGCTGGTGCCGTCGTGGGCGCCGCAGACGGAGGTGCTGGCTCACGAGGCCACGGGGTGCTTCCTGGTGCACTGCGGGTGGAACTCGGTCCTGGAGAGCCTGGTGCACGGCGTGCCCATGGTCGCGTGGCCGCTCTTCGCCGAGCAGCGGCAGAACGCCGTGATGCTCTCGGAGGGCGTCGGGGCCGCCGTGCGCGTGCCGGCGACCAAGAGGAAGGAGGAGATCGCCGCGGCGGTGAGGGAGGTGATGGCTGGCCCAGGCAAAGGCGCCGAGGTGAGAGCTAAGGTGGCGACGCTGCAGAAGGCCGCCATTGAAGGCCTCCTCGAGGGAGGCGCCGCCACGGCCGCGCTGGACGAGGTGGCGAGCAGGTGGACTGGCGCCGAGCATGCGTGAGTAGGCGTCGGCAAACCTTGCCTTGCCCCCTCCAATTCTGTTGTATGCTTTGTTAAGTAAAATTCTCATGATGCACTGGTTGTTTGTAAGTTGCTTTCGAAATGTATTGCGGTAGTCGATTTTTCCGGCACTGGATTCCCCTCGCAAATGCCATGACCGGCAGCACCGCCCGTCTCCGTCTGGATGCCATGCGATGCCAGAGCCGATGCCCAGTGCATGTCTCTTGTAATGGTCCGAACGCCTATGCTTCTCCGTCCCCTCTTTCCGGCGCACTCGAACCTGTCAACCCGCGACTCCCCCTTCGCCGCAACGCCGCTGCCGTGTCGTCCCCCGGTTCCAGGGTGCTCATGGCTTGGCGTCGTGGCGATGCCCTTGTCCATCTCAGGATGCGTATATTGATCGACACCGGTTGCAAATTTAGGCAAAACTTGTCGTTAGCAAAAACGAATGCTTATGCATGTATTCTCATTGTCATTCCATTTTGAGAAGGGTTGTTTGAGCGCAATACCTTGCAAAGAGGAAGCGCAAAAAACACGTGCTCATCTTTTCTTCAAATGTCTCAACACGATTACGCTTTGGAGGGCCATCATCGAGAAGCTTGGCTTGAATCACATGGATACCTCCACATGGCACCTTGATGAAACCGTCGACGCACGGTGGGGCAAGAGAACCGGCAACAACAATCCTAATTGGCATGCCATGGCCTCCCACATCATGCTTGTCTCTTGGATCATTTGGAATGAAAGAAATGATAGAGTGTTTCACGCAAAAGCATGCCGCGCGCCGTCTACTCTCCTTACCATCATCTTGAAGGAGGGCAAGCTTTGGGTTACCGCGGGTGCTAAGAAACTTGTTATCGGGTGAGTAGTTGTCATGTCGCTTTTGTGGGTGTTTTGTAATACTCTAAACTCTAGTCTCTCCTTTAGTGGATGAGCCAAATCTTTTGCCTTCGTTTCGATTTTTTTTTTATGTTTTTCTTAGAAACACCAGTTGTATATTTGTTTGGAATAAGAAGAGAGAGCAATAAAGAACACCAACAATCCACGCAGAACCTCTAAAGGTGAAAAGATAGAGCATCGATGTAGCTAACTGATTGGGGTCCCATGGGGGGCTAGTTTATATCTCGCTTGCTGCGAGACACAAGATCGTGTCGCTTACAGTGAGCTGGTAGTGAGTCGGCTTGTCAACCATGTGTTTCGTCAAGCTGATGTCATGCAGCATTTTTTCTTCCTCTTTGTTATGTTCTGAAAATAACCAAGTACACATATTATAAAAAAATAATTTAGTTAGGATGTGACATTTTGAAAATGTTCACGTGTTTCAAAAAGTTTACATGACAGTTTAAAAAGTGTTATACAATGTAAATGAATGTCCGTGTGATTAAAACATACGTAGGTTGCATTTTAAAAAGTGTTTACGTGTTTAAAAAATATGTTTGTGACATTTAAACGAATGTTTATAAATATAAAAAAATGTTTGCATACTTTCAAAAACATTGCGTACATTAAAAAAATCTTTCAACGTGTACTTGAAAAATGTTATCATGTACAGATTTTATTTCAAAACATGTATTTGAAATAAGTTTGTATTTACAAAAAGTTAAACAGACATAAAAATATTTTAGATGTATACGAAAAATGTACAATATGTATGAAAAAGTAAATGTCAAAACATAAATTAGGAAATGTCACAGACATCACAAGTCTGAGCCCAAAAAACACACACGCACACATAGCTAGGCTAGGCTAGCCATAAATAAAAAAAGTAAATAGCTATGTTGTACACTTTACTACTAGTGAGTAAATCATTCATTCATGTGAATGCCATTCATCCTTGACACACATATGTAAAGAAGAAGAGGCATTCATCTTTTATATATAAAGTAAATAGCTGTGGTAAATAGCACCACTTTGATGAAACAGATCAGAGCTTATTTGATGTGGCATGAACATAAATAGAACCCAGGAAGTTGCTACTAGCATGGCTTGTAGATAGAAAAAAATGAACCATACAACTAGGTGTGGTATCGGCCGACGCAGACAATCATCAATCTCTAGCTCATCACAACAAACCACGAGATGTAGGCAGAGCAGAACAACAACAAAATTGGGGAAAAAACTCAGTCAATAGTGGTCGACCTTTAGTAGTCATGGTCGTGGTGGACCATACACTGGTTAGTCGATCGCTGAATACTCATTGGCCGGTGATGATTACCCATGGATCGGTCATCCCAGCCGTCCGCCTGTGTGTACATCCATCTAATAGGTTTATGTAACTATTAGATACGATATTTCTCAGTTCCTTATGTTATTCTTTGAGTGTTATAATTTGTGTGAGAGTATGAGATTGTAGAAACAATCAAAGTTACAACATG
>NC_041384.1:25972392-25976883 GCF_002162155.2 Triticum dicoccoides
GAATAGTGAACCCGTTTGAATTTTTTTAGGCTCCGCCACTGCGGCCCAGCTACGCATCATTTTACTTTGCAGCACTAGACTCTGTCGTCCTCACCGTGAACTAGTATCATTTTCCTTTATATACACCGCCTCTCCTTTTGATTTTCCATAGCGGATCTCGGCGCCGTTGTACTCAAGTTCCTTAAACACAACACCGGCAAGAAGATTCTCTATCTCGTACTCATCATCGACGGTGTGTCGCTGTTTGGATGGGGATTGTTCACGTTGTTGACTTTATGGGCTAGGGCTCTGGACTGAGGCGGAGCTAGCATAGAAGCATTGGGTGCAGATGACACCAACAAAATTTAGCAGATCAAGTAGGGCTTTACAGGTACTCGACCTCTTGAACCCAACAAAAAAGTCATGGATGAATCCATTGACTCAAAATTTGATGCCCTGTGTGTGTCCAGTGATGTCTCCCCTGCGCGTGAATCAATTGTGCATTTTTGATTTCTTCAGTTGGGCTTAATCATCCGCACGCTTCCGTTTGCATATTCAAAGTTATGCAATTTACATGATTTTATTATGAAAACAAAGTGCATGGAAGTGATTATACTGTAGTCATCACATTATTGTTGGTTAATGAAGTATGATTACATGGTGCTGTTCTTGCGTTTTAATTGCGGGGGTCACCGAATGGTCTTTGTAAGGATTTCTCTCCGCCAATTGCTTGAGTGCCACTTCCTTCATGAAGGCGTTGCTGTTGAAGAATCTCGTTGTCTATGTGATTTCATGAGATGGTTGGTGAGGCTACGATAATTGTTGTAGTTTGTCGATTGCAGAACCAGATTTCTTTTTCCCCTCGCATACACATAACTTTTATATTATCAAACTTTACTATTTGTCGGCGTGTTTTTTTACGTATGTTACTGTTGGTTGTGCGCATTCTAATTCAGCGGAGACTGGATGTGTGTTCTTTATGTCTGTATCCTCTTAATGCTTCCCACTCCATTTTTAAATCAATAAGATCCACCCTTTAATCTTTTTAGGGGTTAAAATCCACCCTTTAGTGAAAACTAGTTGATTGTCCGTGTGTTGCCACGGAATAACAAATTAACTCAAGTATAGACACATTGATCAAATATCTTGTACTTCACAACATTTACATTGATGTCGATGATGGAGCTCTTGTCCCCGTGCTCCCCTATCGTCACAGACCATGTGAACGTGATGTTTATCCCTCCTTTTTGTTATCCTCCCTGACCCTCTGTAGCGATGCCTGCATGGCTGCCATCTTTCCCGGTTGCTCCAAGCACTGATACCATCTCAAATCGTTGGTCCTTCTATCATTTTTGTAGGCAAGTCATTGTGTCCCGCTTCCTATTTGTGATTAACATTCAATTTTGACTTCAAAATATATATATAGTTTTAAAAGGAAAACTAAGAACTTGTGTAAAACTGACATTGCATTGATTGTTAAATGCATAACTCTTCAAAGGATACCCAAAGAATAAAATGTTGAAGTCCCCAATAGTACGAATGGAACATCTTCTCACCACTCAAACCTCTCTCTCCCCCTCCCCTTCTCTCCTCCCTCTCCCCTCCCCCTCTCCCTCCCTCCTAGTGGGTACAATATACATCATCATACTTCACAATGGCTACATGACCCAGTGTGAATATTGCTCCAAATCCACAGCTCTTCTCACTCGTATATCTACTAAAAATTCTCATATAATATTTTTACTATTGTCACCTTACAGTCGTAGCCACTTTGCCGAGTGTTCATGCTCTTGTTCTTCTTCTTGTTCTCCTTGCCTATCTCGTTCGCGATGCCGATAGGCAGCAAATACTCGGGCCTCTCAAATAATTTGGCTAGTGAAAGAATCATCGCAACACGGTGAGTCCCATCGATGCAATCAAAATTATACACAACAAGGATGGCATGGCTCTTCAGCCTAGCGAGTACCAGCCTGGGCTAATTACTGCTTGTCCATGTTGTTCACCTCCCAGCTGACCTCAGAAACATCAATATGTGTTTTATTCACTGGCCAAATTCGGTGGCTCTCTTTGGCGCAATCGATTGTAGCGTAATTACAACATATAAATCAGTGTGATGAGAAATGAAAAAAGGTATGCTTTTTGAAACTGTATATGATAAGGTACAAATGCATACGTAGTTATGCACGAAGAATAGAGCAGGTACCGTGCCTCGTTATTCTCTCGAAAAAATCGACAGCACTCAGCGTATAATATGAGTTCAACCTCTAGATTTAGATATCATTAGTAGTCCATGACTTAAGACAACCATAGAAAATTTATGGCGAACCCTTGAATGAACTTATGTACCTGTTTAATTAGCACATCACACGTAGAGTGTTATTCCATAGAGCAATTTCTTCCAATTTCAAGTAATCTACTTAACTATCTTAATACTTTGATGATGTAAACTTATGTCTCACATGAAGTCTGGTGCCAATATGCTTGCATGACAGTTCTTCATCATTTCCAGTCTTTCTAAGATGAATGGAAATACTTGCATATGCTAATATGCTTGCCCAGCAGTTTGTATTTTAGAACACTACATAGGTCAGCCACTCCATGAGAAATAAAAGAGCTCATAAGAAAGACTATGAAAGAACACTGCAGCAATTCAGATACTACAACTTGCCACTAATAAGAGTTGTGGTAACCAAATTGTTTTCATCAACTACTCCTCACCAGGCATCTTACTCTAGGATTGATAGTGAAAAGTGCTTACCATTGCCTTTCATAAAAATAATGGAATATGAATCAGTGGAGAAAATGATACATGTATCAATTAATGTGCATTGATATGCAGCTAGGCTTTTGGAACATAATAAAAAAATCATGCACAACAGGTTTCAAGTAAGTAGTCATTTCCCCCTTGTTACGTACTTCAGTGCTGCAGCACCACCGTTCTTACATAGCTCGCCAACACAGAAAGCGACATTTCTCCTATTAGTAGCCTCATAAGATGCAAGATCTTTCAATGTCAAAGGCATTATCTGCTGTAAATGATTCAAATATGAGTAATATTAAGAGGACACTTCTAATTATAAAATAGCATGTCTTTTTAAGGAAATTTATAGGCAAGCAAACATTAGCAGAAACTGGAGCACCCATTTGTAGGCTAAAACAAACTTAATCTTACTGTTTCTACATACATGTGAATATATAATTCACGGCCATAGAAAATAATATGGGCTTAAAATACACTATGACCATAACCAGACAAAAGATAAACAATGGGACAATATTTCTTTCTTCCTTACCTTGAGACCTCAGCAGCCAAATTACTGTTCCTATGCATCCAAGTTGCAACCACAACCTACAGAAACGAATCATGTTACTCCTACAGCCTCATATCCCATATATAACACTATAACTAAAGTTTCATTCTAATGCCGGTAAAGTTTAAGTCATCAAGCTTAGTGACAAAGCAAAACATCATAATGTAGCATCCTTCAACTGGCTACCTTGTAGTTAAGTAGAGATCATATGAAAAACAAAATGTGGGATGTGTTGTATCTGGGCTCACCCGAACACAATTAATTTTTCTCTCTCTTGCAAAAATGGTATATATTCAACTACCTGCAGCAGATAATGGTGTTAAGAAAGAGATAACTTAAAAGAGATAACTTAATCAGTTAGTCCTCTCTTTTTGGTGCCTCAAGATCTCACTGATTGTTAGAGGTAAGCACGGTTTGCTTACCCAAGTAGTATAGAAATCTAATTCCACTTAGTCAGGTGCTATATAAGCGTATATAAATGCATGTGGCTCCTTGATTGTAATCACCGTGAGTTGAAGAAATATAAACATAGCTTGTAACCACCGTGAGTTGAAGAAATATGAATACAAGGCACCTTAATTACCTTCCAGTGGCTATCCAAACATCTTTCATATATGTGTATCTTGCTAATCCATCAATCAATCCAGCGATTTGAGCTAGCTTTAGCTACCTACGCTACTTATAAGATTCAATCCATCTCAAGGCAAGTGAGGTTTCCTACATGCACGTATTGCTGTCTGCCAAAGGCACACGTATTGTTGTCTGCCAAAGGCACGGCTAGATGAAATATTCGTTTCAGAATTTTATACTCTGACATTACCCTGTTTGTTAAGAGGGACAACTCAAACATTGGTTTCGGTATGTGCTGGTGGTTTATATATCTTGACCAAGGATCATCCTCTCCTTAGATTTTCAGATAACACGAACATGTTTCCGAACATTTTGTCCAAGAACTTGAAAAACTAAATTAATAAAAACGATCAAGCCTTTTCTAGGTTCATAACTACCAAGGATTTTATTTCAACTCCCATGAAAGAATTATTGATATAGCAATTCTCAGTGTATACTGTTTACAAAGGTTTTAATCAATCTGCCATTAGACCCATGTCATATATTTGTGTCGGAACAAAATAAATCACCCTGTTTGTTAAGAGGGACAACTCAAACATTGGTTTCAGTATCTGCTAGTGGTTTATATATC
>NC_041384.1:25977233-25999947 GCF_002162155.2 Triticum dicoccoides
ATAACTACCAAGGATTTTATTTCAACTCCCATGAAAGAATTATTGATATAGCAATTCTCAGTGTATACTGTTTACAAAGGTTTTAATCAATCTGCCATTAGACACATGTCATATATTTGTGTCGGAACAAAAAAAATCACCCTGTTTGTTAAGAGGGACAACTCAAACATTGGTTTCAGTATCTGCTAGTGGTTTATATATCTTGACCAAGGATCATCCTCTCCTTAGATTTTCAGATAACACGAACATGTTTCCGAACATTTTGTCCAAGAACTTGAAAAACTAAATTAATAAAAACGAGCAAGCCTTTTCCAGGTTCATAACTACCAAGGATTTTATTTCAACTCCCATGAAAGAATTATTGATATAGCAATTCTCAGTGTATACTGTTTACAAAGGTTTTAATCAATCTGCCATTAGACCCATGTCATATATTTGTGTCGGAACAAAAAAATCTAAAGAATCATTTATTATCCACTTGATCTGAAAAATCTTCATCCTCCATTGAAATTGTAATCTGCACCAAATTAATCTCACAACACAACTCAGAAGTCAAAACAACGAATGAATCACGACTGTGTCAAAGGACAAGGCAAGTAAGATCCGAGTAATGGGAAAGAATGGCATAGCTTACCAAAAATTCTGGAATGCATGAGCAACACGCGCTGCACGCACGGGCAAGAACATGGCGAAAACTAAGGAGAGGATGGAGATCGACGCACCTATAACATCGCGTCCTCAATAAGATATTCCTCCCAAGGGGACAACCTTGCCTTGGGTGGTTCATGCCCGCAACAGACTCAAATCGGAATTTGGAGTGGTCAAGGTGGAGCTAGATACTCATGCCCATGGCCTTGTTCTTCCTGCAAGGATGTTAAGATAGTAGTACTAAATCATGACATAAAACAGAAACCTAGCCGGGCTGCTGTAAGCGGTCGACGGCCTTGGTCGGCAAGTGTAGTCAGGCCATGAGCATCGGTGAGGTTCCCAACTTCCCTGGCTGCCGTGGAAGTCATCTCGGGGAAAGGGGATGGCAGGCAGAGACGGCGTAGGGGTTGCTAGCGAGAAACCGAAGGATGGCAAGCGGAGACGGAGCAGGGGTCAACGGCGAGAAAGCGGGAGGTCGTGGGTGAGATGATAGAAGGAGTCATCCGTCCTCGTCGCATCAGCCGAGTCGAGCGAGGAAGGACAAGGCAGGCGGCTGCGATTTTTCTGGGGAGAGAGGCGGCATCGGCATTGAGGGGGTTGGGGTTTGGGGGCGATGGGTGTGGGACGTGGGTACGTGGGTTGTTTCTTTTCTTTTTTGTTCTAACGAGCGTGGATCGCACGAGGCGGGGCTGTGGGGGAGTAGCGATCACAGGGTAGCGAGAGAGGATGTGTCGGTGGGAAGGAGGAGGTCGAACCATCACGACGTTCGATTCTGCTTTAATAGTAGAGATTCACACACACCCCCTCTCTCAAAGCCCCGAAGTCCACATAGAAGAAGGCCCAGTTAACTACAGCTGAGCTTCGTTTTGTTCTTTTCTTCGTCCCGGCCTTTGATTATAATCAAAAAAAAAATCAGGCCATGGAAATCCCCCACGCCACGCACCACCACCAACTCTCTCCCGCGGCGCCGCTCCACCAATGGCCGCCGCCGCCGCCGCTGCCGCGGCCACGAGGAAGGACGGCGCCGACGCCCACCACCCGCCCCATCGCCTCCGGTCGCCCTCCAGGGTGGCGGCCGACTTCGCCATGGGCGGCGCGGCGGCGGTGGTGGCCAAGACGGGGGCGGCGCCGGTGGAGCGCGTCAAGCTGCTGCTGCAGAACCAGGCCGAGATGCTGCGCCGGGGCGCCCTCACGCGGCCCTACCGGGGCATCGCCGACGCCTTCGCCCGCGTGCTCCGCGAGGAGGGCGCCGCCGCGCTCTGGCGTGGGAACCAGGCCAACGTCATCCGATACTTCCCCACCCAGGTCAGCCCCCCCTTCCCCCCTTCCTTCCTTCCTCCCTTGATCCATCCACATTCTCGACTGACGAATCCACCCGTCTGATTAACGGACTGTCTGAATCATGATGCCTGCCATACCTGCATTCAGGCAGGCTTCAGCAGCAGAATTAGCAAGCAACGCAATCCTACTTGTGCATCCAAAATCTGATTTTAGTCAATCGATTTAGTGTAGAAATGTGCTGATGCAGTGGATCGAGTGAGGCTAATTTGTGTAATTCGCTTCACCCACACGTATTTTCTGTGGCCCTCGAATTTGCTCACGACTCTGAGGTAGTGAGGCGCTGTCTGACTGGCTGGTAGCTCCCAACTTTTTCTCACCACATAATACATAGTGTCTCTTGCTTTCGCAAGGCTAGTTATAAATTTATATCTGGCACAGGGAAAGCATGAGTGGCTTAGAATCTGATCGGTTATGTGTGAAGAAGTACTGCCAAATCAAAATCGTTCCACCCCTCGCAATGTGAATAATTAAGACTCGGCATTCACATCCATGATGCGTACACCACACCGCAAGGGCACAAACTTTCTGGAAAAAGCAAAGATGGCAGAGGAACAACACGGGCTCATGGCCACACAGGGCTGCTATCTGCTGAGCGCCTGCTGTGTTTCGATCGTTCCACGCTAAAAACGCTGAAACGTTTTTGCGTTTAGCGCCGTTACAGCACGCTATAACGTAAATAGCAGCATAGCGTGTAAAATGGCTAAAATATAACGTGGCACCCTCAAATACGCTATAGCGAAGTTTAAACTCCGAAATAGCGCGCTATTTTTTTCGTTAATAATGTGTGAAGAAGTACTGCCAGATTTATCACAAAAAACAAAGACGTCCTCGTGTCTTCCAATAAAGAAAAATCGTTCCACCCCTTGCAATATGAATAATTAAGACTCGGCATTCACATCCATGATGCGTACCCCACACCGCAAGGGCACAAACTTTCTGGAAAAAGCAAAGATGGCAGAGGAACATCACGGGCTCATGGCCACACAGGGTCTAGTCTGATAACGATTATGCAGCTGAATCATATTTCGGTCAATACTGTTCAAACTTGCTGCTTTTATCTGTACGACCAATCTCTGAAGTTCTATAGCATGTCCTTGATCATGGATTCTGATTGATGCTTTATATAGTAAAATTAGAGAAATGACTAGTGTGCAGACTGTTTGCTATCGCAGAATAAACTTATGCTTCCACTGTTACAATTATTTTCTGCAGGTTTTGTGAAAAAGCTAAGAGTGAGAACTGCATTCCATTTCATGCTGAACTATCAAACATGACCCTGAGCTACATGTTTGTACCCTCCACACATGTCTCAACAAGGGATTCTGATGGGTGCTGTACATAGTGGAATTAGGGAAATAGCTAGTGTGCGGATAGTTTGCTAATGCAGAAGAAACTTATGCTCGTGCTATCACAATTATTTCTGCAGGTTCTGTGTAATAACTAAGAGTGAGAATCACATCCCGTTTCATGTTAAACTATCAAACATGACTCCAGAGTCAAGAGTACATGCATATACCCTTAACTTGTTGATGTGAGGAAACACTCTGCTGTCATGAAAAACTTTGTTGTTCAAAAATGGAATGAAACCTCACTCGTGCACCTTCTGTGCAGGCCTGCAACTTTGCATTCAAAGGCTACTTCAAGAGCTTCTTTGGCTATGACAAGGAGAAAGACGGTAAATGGAAATGGCTAGCTGGAAATGTAGCATGCGGCAGTGCTGCAGGAGCTACAACATCATCCCTGCTGTACCATCTGGATTATGCACGGACACGGCTAGCCACTGACGCGATTGAATCTCAAGCGAACAAACGTCAGTTCAGGGGGTTGCTAGATGTCTACAAGAAGACACTTGCAACTGATGGTATTCGTGGATTGTACCGAGGCTTCAGTGTGTCTATTGTGGGTATTACGCTATATCGGGGCCTTTATTTTGGCATCTACGACACCATGAAGCCTATTGTACTAGTAGGGCCGTTGGAGGTAACATCATTCTTGTGTCATCTGCATCTCACAGATGAGGTTCCCACGAGACCAGTTTGACACATTTATTATTGGATACTTTTGCAGGGAAATTTTCTGGCCAGTTTTGCCTTGGGATGGACAATAACTACATTCTCTGGGGCCTGTGCCTATCCATTTGATACACTCCGACGAAGAATGATGTTAACTTCAGGGCAGCCATTCAAATATAGGAGCGCCTTCCATGCCGTAAAACAGATTGTTTCCACCGAAGGGTTCTTCACTCTATTCAGAGGGGTCGGTGCAAATATCCTCTCGGGAATGGCAGGAGCTGGAGTTCTTGCTGGGTATGACCAGCTCCAACGGTTTGCAGGCCGGCATGATTACAAAATTGAGAACAGGATGAAAGGGGCATTGAAATGATGCGCATGTGATGGATCTGCATGTGCCCGGGAAGATCCTTGGGTTTTCAGGTTGCGCGCTGGCCAGATGGGATGTGCTGTGTGAGCTACACTTACCGAGCTCACAGAGCAGACTTGAAATGCGTGCAAGAGTTAATGGGAATGAATTGATCAACACAATAACATTTCCTGGAGGTGAATCTTCCCAGGACAGGAGATGGCATCATGCTGCAATGGATGATTCGTTTCTATACGAAGTTTTGAATACCATAATGACTAGACCTTATTCTTGAAGTGTAAATTAATATGGTCTCGAAAGCTGATGTCCCCATGTACACTATTAATGTAAACTGTAAATAGTACAGTAAAGAATAAAGAGTTTAGGGCCTCTTTGGTTCAAAGCAATTTCGTACCTTGTATTAGGTTTGGTCCATTTATCCATATCTGGAACATTAGTTTGCTGCCACACCTTTGCTGCATTAGCTGTAATTGCTAAGACTGACATAAGCCATTGTTGTCGTTGTTGTGGTTTTTTAGGGTACATTGTGGTATTTTTTGATTGATCAGGCGTCAAGACTCTCCTCTTCCGGCCTTGTTGATCGCTTAGAAGGCCCAACTAATGATGATTTGCAGGCTTCCCTGAGACTGGAATAATCTGAGGTGAGCTTCATTTTGCATTGTCCTTTGTTTTGGCCTTTGATCATACCACAAACTAGATCATGGAATTATCATTTTCAGTGCAAAACTCTCTATGTGGCTTGCTTGTTTTGAACAAGGCTTGTTTTGGCCTTTGGTCATACCACAAACTAGTTTGCGCCATGCTGAACAAGGCTTTTCACCACATATTAGTAGGTTACAAGTCGTTCTGAACTTTCAGTTCAGCTGGTGTAGCATTTCATTGCTGCACCACTGATTCTCCAGGATCTATCGCAATTCTCAACTGAAACAAGTGGCAAGTTATCTGGTGTGAACTGCAATTTACTCTAGAAAATTAAGTTTGATTGGAATTTAGTGTTTTTAGTCTCCACTGGCAATGACTTAACTTTGATAAATTAGACTGTAATTTTGTCAAATTGTTTCCCCTGCATATATCCAAAGAACTAGGCAATTTTAGCTTCTTAAAGAATTGCAAACATGTATGCAACACACAATTTAACTTGACAATCGTAATCAGTACTTGTAGCGATATACATCGAATAGTTCTTTCACAACTGTAAGAAGTAAAACATAAAACAAACTCCACAAGTTTGGGTATAATATTAAAGAAAAGAACACTAGAGAGAAATAGTAGCTTCACTTTTCCTCCGCAAGGTTGTTTTAGGCTGCTGTTGAGCACAATACGGGACATGGTAACTGAACTCGGTATAAGGAGGTATCTGTGATTCCCATGTCACTAATACAAAGTCACCCTTAGGACGAAGGGAGGGATTCTCAATGATCTCTCCAATCCTTATCTTGGGTAGTTTCCTGGCTTCAGTTCGAGGAGGCATAAGGTGTAGTGGAGCAGCGGGGGAAGGGAAGAAAGTTGGTGAAGTCTACTGCACATCGTTTTTTGAAACGGTCTGATGGATGCTCACCAAACATTGACAAGTTGTTCTTTGTCACATTCTTGTATCTCTTCAACATGGAGAGCCAGAACTGAAGGCTTAGATTTGTCCTCAACCCATTGGTAAGTGAATATGCTGCCACAAATGACCCGTCTAACAATTTGATGAACTCTCCTGCTAACAGTGTCAGCTTTGGGTGGTCCTCACTGTGGGCACTTCCAAATGCTAGTGCCTTAAAGAGGTAGCTGTACTCCTCATCTGGTAATCTACTTAGGTGAATTGGCTTCACAGTACCATATCTAGTCAAACTTTCCATCCTACTAATGATTATAACCTTACTTTCTGTGCTTATGGATGTCACTGCCCAGTAAAATGATTTCCAGTCCTCATCATTGACCTCTGAAACTAATTTAACAACGACCAATGCCCTCCCTGTGCACCTTTCTGTTTCTACCATATGAAAGTTGTCTCCATTGAAGTGCAAAATTGAAGAGAAGTAACTACGGACCTTTTCATCATTGCATACATGTGCTACCAGAGTTTTCTTCCCGACTAGATAGCCACCGATGATTGGAAGTACAGATGGATAAGCACGAGGGTTGTGCTGCAACAAGAAGTTGATAACTTGTTGCTTCTCAGTCCAACGACCGAACATACAGTTGTCAACATAAAGATATGTGTCATAGGGTCTGCGAAACATGGGTTCACACCCACCCAAAAGTATGACAAACTCTGTGATATTAGAAACAACGGTCTCTAAATTTAACAAGGCATCTTGTAGGTCACAGTTGTTATCAACTTGGTGATTCGATACACCAGCATTTGCACGGAAGCGCTTCAAGGGAGTGGCAAGATATGAGGCAAATGAGCCAGAACTCATCACTTCCTTAGTGCCCTCTCTGATTAGTTGGTTGCACTTGAAGGTGTCTAGTGCATGATAACCATGGTACATAGCCCTAGCTACCATCTTCAGTTGCAGAAGCATACCAGAGTTGGTGATGTACCTCCCATCCGCCTCCTCGACAACCATCTGAGCTCTTAGCAGGAGTTGCTGCAACCTCTCGGCATGTTTCTCCTCCGAGCATGGCGCTTCTGAATACCTCCCGATCAAAAAGGAGAAGAATCTGCTAACAAGGTCACCTGCAGCCGCAGACAGAACAACTTCCATTGTGGGAACTTTTGGTTGAGTCAGTACTGAACTGAAGGGGAATGCTGATGTTGAACTAGAAAATTGTTTTGCTTTTCACCTTGTAGAGATCAGGTTTCAAGGTATATATAAGGTGTAGTTGAGATAGATGCATGCATGGCATTGCCGCGTACCGTGAAAGACCAGCTGGTGTCTCTCCGCCAGCCAATCTAAATTTGACTCGGGATCAATGGTTAGCATAAGGTGGAGGTAGTGCACACCACAAATCCATGGTGGGATCTTAGGAGGTCTAAATCGTTGTGGAGCTGTAAGCACATTGTGTGTTTTAGCTGCAAGTCTACAGTCTACATAGTACAATGTGTTGCTTTTATGCAGATTCTCCCATCTTCGGTTGACTCAAGGTCTTCCCATCGGGATTGCATGACTTGCTTTTGCAGAAGTCCTCTAGCTGCTATGACCTGATGGTTGTCCGTACAGGCAGTGGCCAAGTGGAGCTAGCAGGATGCCACCATGAGGCAAAGTGGCAAACATAATAGACTGGGTGAGTTGGGATGAGTTGCTTCAAAGACCTTGATAGATTCAGCGTCATGATGGTAGCACCACAAGCTTGTAGAATCGCTTTGTTGCCCTTGAGTTCTCATGGACAGTTACTGCTGGAATTCTAGTGTTCAGCAAGCTGAAGCAAAGTAAGGAATTTCATTGCCTGAAGAAGCATCCTGCATGGAATCTGGTAGATGCGCAACCACCGAAAGGTACTCCAAATCACAAACTTTCTATTGATTTTTTTTTCTCTGCGCTTGAAATCACTCTACATGGCTTGCTTGTAGAACAAGCACGCACCATCATCCTGAACAGGGTCGTAACAGTCTCATACAGTATTTTCCTGGTAAATGTAGTAGCAATTATCAGAAAAAACTTCACTAGATCATATGCTCATTGCCTGCCAGGAACAAGTATTTCACACAGAACACACAGTTCGTCCCTTGAAGCACCTGAAATTAATTAATTATTAGACACATATACATCTCTACCACATACTAGTCAGTAACAAGTTGCTCTGAATTTTTAGCTGGTGTAGCATTCCACTGCTGCACAGATAATTCTTCAGACTCCGTCTCAACTAGCATGCACTAGTTGTAGCACTATATTTTTCTACATCAATAACCTAACAAGTAGTAGAGGGGCCTCGACTGAAAGTGATTCAAAGCACTGATCATCTAACATGAACCACGGGATTCAAAGCACTGACGAAGCGTACTTTGTCTCATACGGATGGGCGTCAGCTGGATCTCGTTCCCACGCATGTCGCGCATTATCTTCGTGATACTGACAGTGATGCTCTCGGTGCTGGGCGCAACATATAGGGAACCGCCGTCCTCTGAGCGTGGTGCTCCTGACTTGGAAACGTGAAGATTGCTGCCAATCCATGTCGACGTTGCTCGAGCCAAGATGACACCTGAACTTGCGCCCCTTCTCCATGGTGGCGGCGGCATCAGGATCGACGCACAAGACGGAGGCTGCATTGCCATAAGGTGGCACTGGAGTGAACTTCACCAGGAAAAACGGGCCACCGTCTCGGCTGTGGAGAACCTGCACCCCTTCTTTCACGTGCAGGGTGAGCTTAACATTGTACTCCAACTCGGTGGATGACCATATGTGACCGCCAGTGAGATGATCCAAGAGCTTGACGGTGGAGCCACCATCAAAACCGCAGCCCGGTTCCGGGCAGAAGCATGGCGCATGTGGGCATGACTTGTGGTGCTCCTCCACCTTGTGGTGGTGTGTCTTGGTGGTGCACCCGTATGCGGCGTTAGCGCAAGGGACGTGGAATGACTCCAGGATTTTGTCAAGTGCATTGCAGCGGTGGTATCCGCCGGTGTGGGAGCATGTGTGGCACTTGTCCTTGTTGGGGAGGTTGCTGTGGCAGGATGAGCAGATCACATGCCCGACGGCGCACTGCGTGTCAAGAAGGAAATTTTATGTGAAAATGATGCTCATGCTAAAAACATAGGCCTTCAGTTTCAGTTCAGAAAGTTCGGGAAACAAAGGTGGGGAGCCAAGCAAAACTTGATTGATTAATTTGTTTCTTGGAAATGATGTTCAGGTGGCAACACTCACAGTATGATCTGCTACTTAAGTTTTTTTTTATTGGCATTTTTGTAGTTAGGGAGGTGTTTTGCTACAAGTCTGTAAGAAAAAATGGGTGGTGTAAGGTGTTCAGGTTGCTTATTACCCTCCAGTAGTTTCTTCAGATAGTTCAGTTCCACAGTAAAGGTTAAAACTTTCGTCTTTCTGGCGACTCAAGTATTTTGACAAAGCAAAATGTGATTTCAAGGTGGGGTAGAAGTAGGAGCGTGAGAGTAACTGTTTTTATTTTCTTCCTTTTTCGAGTTTGTTGTGTGTTGACACTTATCACAGTACCCCCTGTCCCAACTGTGTATGAAAGAAGAGAACGCAGCTTGTAGAAAGGATACCACTGCTTTCTTCAGTTTCAGTTCTGAAAGTTGGTGTGTTTCTTCTGCAGGCTCCCAACGCAATGGTGGATCAGATGGGGCTAACAATGGTGCCATCGGCATACGATGCGTACAGGGGAAAACGAGCAAGGATTTGATAAACAAAGAGAAGTGGATTCGGGTGGAGAGATGAGACTTGGAACACTGGAGGCCGGAGGGGGTCGAAGCAGATGGTGCAGTCGAGAACATCCGGGTCGATGATGCCGGTGATGCCCGCCGCCGCCATCCCGCTCATCTGCTCCGGCAGCTGCTGTGCCCGCTGATGGTGATCCCCTTTCCTCCTCATCTTGCAGCAGCTGCTGCAGCTCTCCTCCATTGACGGCACGACTGTTAGGCCCGTGGATTGATCCATACTCGTTCAAAAGTCACGCACTGCAGTGAGTGCAGGGTCTACTAGCCGTTGTGTTTATTGACGTGATGCGACGACGCAGCGTGGTGCTAGGCTACTAGCCTGTAGCTAACTAGCCGTTTTTCGTTTTTCAAATCCGTCTTCGACCCTGGAATTATGGTGGATACAGCTTTTTTCTTGCCATTTCGGTTTTGGGTTTCTGAAACTTTCTTTTTCTCTCTGTAGAACGGCATATGTTTATGCAGGTACTGACTAAAAAATTGCTCGCAAAATTGTCGCAGTATTTGTTTTTCTTGCAGTAAGTTAAAAACATGTACTAGTACGCTTCATGTAGCATATAATGTTAGCTCTCCAAATATTTTTAACACGTGCCTTAATGAAGTGGAGCCAAGTACTCCGGGACACATTCGAATAAGAGTATGCGTATTACGATCTCCTCACTTCCCCTTCCCCTAGAGGTCTCCTGGGCGAAAGCCCTAACTTTGTTGGGCGGCGGCGCCGCGGCGGCGCTCATGACGCCATTTCCTTCTTGAAGGCGCCGCTTTGGGAACCTTGGGATTGGGTGGCGCTTGCGGGTGGTGGGCGACGGCGGTGGTGCGGTCCTATCCTAGCATGGATCTAAGTCCGTTGCTTGGAGATGGACCCGCGTTCGTGGAGGTCGACGTTTGGCGTCGTGGTGGCGTCGATGGCGTAGGACCTGCCAAGGCTCGCATAGGTGGAGGCCGTCGTTTGGCGTCGTGGTGGCGTCGATGGCGGAGGACATGCCAAGGTTGACACCTCAATCTGCTCTGAAGATGGACCAGTGGAAGATGGTGACGACAACACATGTGAGTGCGTCGGACCGGTTTGTGCCCCGGACCTGGCAGATGGCTCGGTCGGGGCCTCCGACTTTAGATGTTAGGCTTAAGTGAGACGTCTGGGTATGTGGTCCAGCTTGCACCCCTTCATCATATGGATAGGAGTAGCGGCAGATTGTCAAGATGGTGGATTCAGGCATATTGTTGTTCTACTTTATAAGGTCCTCGAGAATAATCAATAAAATGGCTGCATGCATCTCGCAGATGCAAAGGCCGGGGATCACCCTCCTTTTCTAAAAAAATATATAACTATAGAAACGACATGATTTTTAACAGACAAACTCTTATAATTTGTTTTTGCAGGTTATATAAAGAGCCACTGCTTGGATCCGTATGTGGTAGCCAAGGAGCTTATGGCTATTGGGTACAACCGTTGGGAGATGATAGCACTGGATACTTACAATCGGTTTGCACGACGGTCCAATAATAGCCTAGGTGTTTAGTCATCTTGACCTATTTTCGTTGGTTGTGGCAACTTTATTTTAAATTTACTTTGGCTCTTCTTGTGAGCTTGTACCGAATCTCGGACTTATTTGGACCTTTTGCGTAATAATATTGCTGCATGCATCTTTCTAATGCAGAGCCTGGGGTGACCCTTCTTTTTTTAAAAAAAAGCAAGTTAAAACATGAGAAAGTAACATTACAATATTTTAAACACACCCATAGTAAGCTCGGCCCCGTGCTGCTCCTGCGAGCAGCCCGGGCACCCAACCTCCGCCGTCACCAGCAACCCCCTCCCATGCCTTGCCGCCGGAGGCGCGGCTGGGCGGCGACGGCTCCATCCCGCGTGGATCTCGGGCCTCCTCCTCCTTCCTGCTCTGTTGGTGCGCCGCCGGCTGCGGGGATGGCCTCCTCGCGTCCCTGGGGGGCGTGGTGCTCCTCTGCGCTTGCGCCGGTGCGTCGGCTCCTTCGTCCAAGCCCAGGGGTGGGCTGGTCGGGTCTTGCCAGATCCGGCCACGCAGGTGCCGCCGCCGATCTGAGGGTCCATGGTTGCTTGTAGGCCATAGTCGACGGGAGGAGCGTGGGGTCGTCCAAGGGTGCAAAGGTGGTCCCTTTCATCTCGTTTCTTCGGTGGGCGGTGACCGATGGCTAGGCGGGGCTTGGAGGCGGCGAGATCTGGGATGCCGGGGCGACGGCCCTGGAAGGTGGACTGCGCGTCGGCTCTTCGGCGAGCGGCGTTGAGGTGGTGGTGATCTTTCTCCTTGGCTGTGCGGGCAGCGAGGAGCGAGGCAATGGGGATTCTGATGACGGCTTTGCCTCGGCAGGGGAATCATCCAGATCGTGGTGTGGAGGCCTGTTTTGGTGGCGGCAGACTTGGACCGTGGTACTTCGATGTGGCTTGAGTGTCTTCGGGCGAAAGCTCAGCGCTTTGGCGCCGACGGCGGCGATGCCTTTGGGTGTCGTGTCCCTCTTGAGGGCGTCGTTGTGGTATCTCTCCCTGTGTCAGGGCTCCGGGTGAAAACCCTTGACCGTGTCTTCGGTCTCGACGGTGGCGGCCTGTTGCGTCGTCACCCTCTTGGGGGCGTCGTCGTGGAGCGCAGGTACCCTTCGGCTGCGTTTCTTCGCCATCGGCGGGCGAGGTCGGATCCTATCTCAAAGCTCCTTCAGCTCTGGCTTGGGGCGGTGCGGACGACTTCCTATCCTTTATATGTGATGTCGAGGGCATTGCTCTCGGTCCTTGTTGTGTGCAGGCAGGATCGGTGCTCCACGGTCCAGAGCTAGAGGGCAGGGGTGCCCTCTCCAGCGACAACTTGGTGTGTGTGTTGCATCGACGTCCGGTGGTTTCTCATAGAGGCGCGGTCTCTCTTCTAGTTAGGTAGCCTCGGGTGTGTCTTGATGGAGTGTGGGCACTCTTGTAATCTTGTTCTATCTTTGATCTGCTTTGTATGAGGTTTTCCTCGTCACTTTGTATCGGTTCGGCCGTGTGCTTTCTATATAAAACGGGACGAAAGCCTTTTTCGATAAACACATCCATGAAGAAATATTGGGCTACCCTAGACCCACTGCTCGCAAATCCTGTCATTTCCCCCTGACCTTAACGATGAAAGCTACATCTCTCCACCGTGAGGTTGGGCATCCATGGCATGACCTCCCGCGGCCACCATCTACAATGCAATGCGATACTAGCGCCAAGGCGGAGTAGCAACGGGCAAAGCTAGAATGATTTACAAGCATGCGACGCAAACCAACAAGTTTGAGAGTAAAGTACTATTATATATAGGATCAACGTCATGATAGTGTTTTTGAAGTGTAGAAGGGAGCAAAAATTGTAGGGACAAAGGCTGCAGGCACTTGTACCAGCTCGTGTCGTGGGCTAGTTAGCCGCATTTTTTTTCAAACGGAGACAAAAGCTTTGCCTCATCCATTAAATAAGAGAGAATAGAGTTTGTTATAAGGCATCGGAATACACGACACGCGGATTACTCGCGCACAATAGAAGACCCTAATTTCTTAGCTCCGGCAATGACCCAAAAGTTTGCCTCGGTGGAGATGGACGAAAGCAGGATTGACGGTGGGGCACTCTTATGTTCAAAAACCCTTGCGTTCTGCTCATCTCAGACTGTCCAAAAGACAAGCATGATGATGAAGGCCTTGGCTTGACGATCTGGCGTTCCTTCGACGCAAGTACTTGCCCACCAATCTTCAACCGTTTTAAATAAGGGCCAAGAGAAAGTGTCGAGCCCGAGCATGGGGAATTTCCCAATGACCAAAGACCAAAGGGGCACTTTTCAGGTCTGATTGGCACCACATACTTACAGGATTGTCATGTGGAAATACAGGTATCATCACAACATCAGAATTTTACATTTTACAATGTGCCGCACATGAAGCCTCTCGTCATGTGGAAATACAGGTATCCTTTACGATGGTAGCGTGGCAGATCACGATGTACGAGTACACCAAGGATGGCACCGACGAACCAACACGCCAGCACATGAACGGTGTGGCTTACACGGGCATGTTGAGGAAGACGTCGGGTGAGGGCACGCCGGAGGTGTGGGAGGTGATCAAGATCCCCGAAGAAAAGCAGCCATTGCTGGTGCATCCAACGGTCTTCACGGCACTCGAGCAGAGGACACCGACACCCCAGTGCATTGACAAGTACACAGACTGGATGAGGGTGAATGCGAGCAACGCCCCTGGCTCATGCGGGGTGCAGTGGATCGTCGCCATGCAGGAGCCCGGGGTGGTACCGTAGTCATACATTTGTCTTGCTCCAATATTCCAGTTATGGAGATGGGAGTACCGTATCCTCGGTGTTCTTGCACAATGCTAGAGCCTTTGAGCTTTATGTTATATAGTAGTACTCCCTCCGTTCGGAATTACTTGTCTCGGAAATGGATGTATGTAGAACTAAAATATGTCTAGATACATCCACTTCTGCGACAAGTAATTCCGAACGGAGGGAGTAACAACTAGTGTTTGTTTCTGAAACGCCGTCCTTGTTTAAGGAATCACACGAGAGCTATTCACAGTCATCCATCTCATGTCTATGACTATACATGCTCAACTGCTTGTTCACTCACAGGAAACGCATGACGATGATCAACCATTGTGTGTGGTTAGAGTGGCCATGTACGTTTCTCTAATCTACTATTCCCCATGTTAGATAGATTAACGAGAGGCTTCTAAATACATCCATTGGTTCAAGACAAAACCAAACAGATTTAGTTAAAATTGAGAATCAATACGTACGTGCCTCCACAGGTTTAGACGCTTCAGGAAATTACCGAGTTCGACATGGTATCATAGTGCTCAACATAGCTCGTGTGCATGTAGCATGCAGCCATGCAGAGGAGACATGTAACAATCGAATTCAGGGACCCGTTAATATAGTGAACTTTGTTTTAGAACAAAGGCTCAAGAAGAGCCCGCCTTTCAATTAGCAAAGCCTTCAACCGGTCAGGAATTACAATAACTTACATCTTTAAAGAAAAAGGAAATGGAAGATACACAATGCACACATGTCCCATAGTTGCCCGAAGTCTTCTTTTTGATTGCATGATATGACTCAAAAGCTACCAAAAAGTTATCTGTGATAAGACGTCCCGGAACGAAGGCACTTTTATTGGGTAATACGATCTCACACAAAATATGTTTCAGACAATTAGCTAGTAATTTTGAAATCACCTTATACACCACGTTGCATAAACTGATTGGCTGAAACTGAGTTATGTCTGTTGGACCATCAACCTTCCGAATGAGCATGACAGTGGTATCATTCCACCCTTTTGGAATCTTCCTAGAATTAACAACAGTCGGTACTTCATCAATCAAATCCTCACCAATGATGTGCCAAAACCATTTGTAAAAAACAACATGTAACCCATCCGGACCAGGAGCTTTTAAATCACCTGTATTAAACAAAGCCTTTTTAACTTCCTCTCTTGTATAGGGCTTGTTCAGCTCGTCATTCATTGCGTCAGTCACTCTCGGCTTCACCTTCTCAACAACTTTCATGTCCGGAGCAAGCACATCCAACGCGAATAAGTTAGAGAAGTACGTTCCAGCATGTGTTCTGATTGCCTCTTGGTCCTCGATCATGACTCATGAGCCATTTTCTTCCTGTAAATGCTTAGTGAAAATTTTCTTGCGTCGTCCATTTGCTGCTCTATGAAAAAAAAATTCAGAATTTCGATCCCCACGAGTGAGCCAGTCCGCTCAGCCCCGTTGCATCCAGTAAAGCTCCTCCTGCTCTAGTAACTTCTCAATTTCCAAAGTGTAGTTCATGTTGTCTAACCACCGCATCATCTGTTAAGGGACCGGAGAGAACCTCATTTAACTTCTTCTGCAATGGCGGACAATATATGAATGCTTATTCGTCTAGCCATCCCAACGGACACATTTTGTATCCGTTTTGGTCGACCTGTTGGAATTGCGTTACCATAGCCCCGTGGCCCTTTAACTAATACAATAATTTATAAAAAAAAACACAGCCACGAGGCCCGCATAGATCGGCCCATGGTTAGTAGTAGTACTCTTCTTCTTGTTTAGCAAGAAGAAAGGATACAGTCCCCGCCGCAGACCTTGAGACCATCATAAGGTTCGTCGAAATAATTGGCGAAAAGACTTGACCTTTATCTGCAGCGAGGTGCTTCTGGAGAAGGAGGGCAGGCAGGATTCATCAGACATCCAGCAGGAGATGGGGGTCAAGAAGCCGAAGCCGCAGCCGCAGCCGGCGCCGGAGAAGCCAAAGCCGGACCCGCAGGTGCTAGTGCCGCCCGTCTTCGACTTCCCCCCCCCTTGGCCGCCCGCACCAGGTCGCCGTCCGTCGACTCCTCTCTTTCTTGCAAATTCTTTTTGATTATCAATCAGTACTCCCCCCTCTTGATTCCTATCGCTTGCGACTCCGAGATGATGTGCATTGTCTCCCTTCCCCCAAAATTATGCATCTGGTGTAGTATGTCGATTTCGTAGCGCAAATCGCAGGGGAATTGAGAATTGAATGGACTAGGATTTAGTGGGATCTGCTAGAGACGCTCTAAGCTAAACAAACAGTGGGCTAGAGAGAAACTAGATAGAAGCTAAGATTTGGCATTTTTTGAAGCTATGGGGATTGGGGAAAACTATGGCTCGAGTTTAACCGGCGATTAGCAGTTTAACACCAGTTTAGCTGAAAGTTGAAGTTTGAAAGACAGCGAACGGCAGCTTCCTTCTCGCGCTTGGCCCATCTGAGCCGTTCACATCTGCTTCTTCGCTGTGGTCCATCTGTGGACCGTGTGATGTCTTCGTTTTAACTGAAGAAAACAAGAGCTGCTGACTGACGAACTGAAAGAATTGACATCCTGACAATCTGCCTCTCAAGGCCTCTTCTCCGGAATTATCCTTCATTCAGACATCTGACATGACAATCTACCGCTCTTCCGCGAAAGGATTGCCTCTCATTCTTACTCAGCACATGTTTCGTTATGTAGTCTGCGCTGTACTGATCATTCGCTCTCGTGCCCAACCTCGATCCAGCTAGTTCAGATGTGGTCCCTCCGTCCCAAAATATAAGATGCTTATGCAAGCTGTTTTAGCTTGCAAAAGCCTCTTATATTGTGGGATGGAGGGAGTAGATATATGCATATGTGATAGGTCCCTCGATGCTCCTTGGGTATCTGTGTGCCGGAAGTGATCCTTCTGCAGTTAAGATGCGATATGTCCACTACTCTCAACATTATTATTATCTCTGTTGCTCTTGGTTAGTGTATGTGCGCTCAAGTACCTAATCAATCATGCAGGATGTTGGTCCCGGCATATGAGCTCATGTTCGGGAAGCTCGCGCGACGCAGCCTCTTTGATGACTATTTCCATTCTGGGGGTGTGGACGCGCATATTGTGTTGAAGCAGTTGGGAGATTCTCATGCTGATCTGAATGCCAACGTATCCATCAAGCAAATATATACAGTTGCCGCCTTTTGTTTTATTTGGCTCTGTCTGGTTCATGACCATCTGATTGTGTTTCAGTAGTATATATGGTTGCTGTTGAAGCTTGGTGTAAAACGAGTTTCTCGACTTATGTATATACTCTTTTTGTTTTTTCTATATATATGTAGCTGCTCTGTTTCAGGACTCGTCTCTTTTCCTGCAAGAGAAGTTGTTTTTCCTGACTTAATTCATTAGATGTCGACAAATGGGGGGGAAGCTCACTTTCGATGGCGGAGGTGCTTACTGTATAGTTTACCATTGCTATACTCCCTAATTCTTTAATGCATACTACTTCTTATGACATAATTTTTTGTAGGGATTTGAACGACCCCCATACATTTGTGGACTTACTTGTGTCAACTTTGAAACCGTAAGTGATCTCTTGTTAGTCATCTAATTCTGTTCTGCAAGGTGCAGAAATTGTACTGATTCAGCCTATAACTTGTATTTTCCAGCACAATGCGGCTGTCTTCAAGCGTTTACTATCCGAAGTATGGTATTGGCGCCTTTGGGACGTTCCCTTTGAATATGGCAAACAGGTCGGTTGTATATCTTGACTGTGGCTGTCAATCATCCATTTAGTTGTACACATAGCTTCCCACTAACATCTTGATGAGACATCTCCATGACCAATTACAAGAGATGGTCTCTTTCTTGATTTGGAAATATGATTAGTAACATGGCGAATTATATTCTTCTGTTTTGTAGAGCATGCTCAGCAGATTATGGTGTCATGGGTTTAAGATATGGTTCAGAGAATCTATCAATTGGGGCCTCCTTCGTCCCATTTCCTTGTATGTTATTACTTATAGTTCTAGTTGGAGTATTGAATTATAATTACAGAGTCAAAATATTATGTGCCACGTATTAGTATCAATTTTGAATCTATTTACTTATGTTATTCTCTAATGAAATAATACCTGCATTCCGTTATGTCATGGTATGCTGATATTACTTTTGTTTGTAGCGCCTGGTGAGGTACCCTACGGTGCATGGTTGGCTGGGAGAAAAGGAATTTAAGTGCAGGCGTACAATACAAACCGCTAGGTTTGTGTTACTAAACTTTCACTGATTGTGAAAGCAATATATTCCAGGCCAAAGATTTTGAGGCTCTTGCATATCCTTTTTTATTTGAATATTTGATACTCTTCTGTGTCCACATGGAAAATGCCCCTTTACATTTTTGAGGCTTTATGTTTACAATGTTTTACTCGACTTAGAAAGGACCATAAATAAGGTGCATACCATACAAGAGTGATTTGGAAAAGTTTTTTTTTATGCTGCAAATTTCATTTTTTCTGTAAAAAAACAATAGCATGTTGTTCATAATTTATTGGGAAGCTAAGTGCAAAAGATAAACAGCATGATGTCATATCATTTGATTTTTCTCTACACTAGATTTCTAACTAGGATATTAGTAGAACCTACTGTGTATTTTATACTCAAGGAATTTAAAGAAATAAATGGGCAACTAGTCAAGTACATGTATCCACAAGTTTGTGCACTTCGAGACCTTTTATTTTTATAAAATTACAGGATTTCCATGCTACGTACTCCCTCCATCCCATAATGGAAGACCATTTTGCAAGCTATGGTCTTACATTATGGGACGGAGGGAGTATTAACTAGTTGCAATTCTAGGTTATTGTAATTTGCACTGCATCAAATTTAATGTTCTGCTGACATGTCATATATTTATTATTGCAAGCATTTTCCTTTCAGGAGTCATGTGATTTATCTTACGTAAAGATGATCAGGATGAAGGGGAGCCTTGACGCAGTGGTAAAGCTGCTGCCTTGTGACCATGAGGTCATGGGTTCAAGTCCTGGAAACAGCCTCTTACAGAAATGTAGGGAAAGGCTGCGTACTATAGACCCAAAGTGGTCGGACCCTTCCCTGGACCCTGCGCAAGCGGGAGCTACATGCACCAGGTTGCCCTTTTTTAAAGATGATCAGGATATAGATGTTCACAGTATTTACACTTTTGCAGCATTTTATTCTGTGTCACTGATGAAAGCATTTTTGATTTTCTCCAAACAGGTGGAAGCAAGCATCCTGTGCCTTTTACAGACTTGAAGAATTGGAATTGTGCAATCGGTTATGGTGTGGGCTCAACTAGCCCACTCAGCCCTTCATTTACTTTTGCACTAGAGCTCGTTAGAAGTTCACAGGTTTGTTATATTTATTGCTTATTATTTGACAAGAAAGATTCATATTGTTTGTTAGCTTGCAACGGCTTAGGTACTTTCACAAGATTATAAACAGAGTGCTGGTTATGATGTGTATTCGTTTGTTAGCTTGCAATGGCTTAAGTAGTTTGACAGGATTATAAACAGACTGCCAGCCATGATGTGTATCTGATGCAGTGATGCATATAATTAAGATGCTCCTATTTTGAAATAATTAATACCGCTGATTTGTGAACATGATTATTCTTTGGAAAAATTATTGAACTATTCCATTCTCAGTTTATAATTTTGGTAAAGTATTACTTCTAGTACAGTATGCACTTCTTTGTAAAATTCTTGGATTTTGACTCACAAATAAAGAATCCAATGATCAATCACAGCGAAACAGAGTTCCTATGCTAAAGGAGAACCTTGATATCTTACATGTGGTTTTCCCTTCATCAAATCTCATACGCAATAAAATTTACATGTAATTATTCTCACGCAATGGCATTTCCTTTTCCTTGATGTGCAGCTGGTTGCATCATTCTATCAACACCATATTTCCGGAAAGGTAAGTGCAATTGCATTTCATTTCTTGATACCTAGAGTTCCCCCTGCAACTAGAATCGAAATTTAAAAGATATCTCCTTTATCCTACTTAGTAATTAGTAATTTACTCAAGCAGTTTCATACTGCTAGCCCTTGGGGATTGGTTTATTTGTCCTCTATTTGATCTTTTAGGAAACGATTTTTCTTGAAAGGTTTTAGCAGAACTTTTTGATAGATTTCAGTATTTAATCTGGGGGTATATTATATTTCATTTCTTCGAATAATAATGTTTAATGCATGCATTAAAATTTTATCATGAGCATTTAAAACAAATATCACATCATTTGGAATTTTAGGAGAATAAAATCCAATTTGGGATTAGTGTCTAAAATTACGAAATTAGGAGAAATCATAACCACCCAGTGATTACAGGAGCACCACTTAGCAGAAAGAATTTTGTCCTTCATGAGTTCAAAGACGAAATTGTATTATTTAGATATTTCATTTTAACCAACAGTCTGGTTATTATGATATCAGGATCTAAAGTATTGGGGTGAACATGATATTGTTGGAACTTTAAACTACATTGATCTTGGACTTGAGCTAGCCACAAGGTATACCTTAAAAGAAGACATATTTGTCAGTCTTGCGACCTATTCAGTTTACTATAACTCCATCTTGTGTGAACTTTAGGGTGGATAAAGACAAACCAACAGACGATGTTGGCAATTCCTCGTTTCAGGTAGCTGCAAGTTGGCAACTTAATACTGATTTACTTGTAAAGGTCAGCTGCACCTCAGTTATTTTCTTTTATGACACTGTATCCTGGCAACCAATGCTTCATATGCATTTCCTGCCTTGATGGTTTGTTTTGGAGTATTGCATATTTCTTACTGAATCCTGCAGGAACTGAACTATTTCACTTGAAGTTATTTTGAAATTCCTGTAAAATTAAGAATTCATTGAAAACTATTTTTGTCGAGTAGTCAACGTGGTGGCAATATTTAGGAGAACTCACCCTCTGGGAGATTTATAACTTACATGTTTTCCCTTCCTTCAAACGTTTTCCTCCAGTTATATAGTCTGTACTAAATTTGGAGTTGTCTATTCATGTCTTGATTTATTTAAGAATCATCATTGTTATTTTCTTACCAGGGGAAGTTAGGCCCCTCCAAGTCTTCTGCAGCATTGGCATATAAGTTTCCACCCTTCTTTACATGTAGTGTCACAGGTTTGCAACCCTTCAATTCCTTGAAATAATTTTATTTGCAGGCAACCTTGCTATAGCCTACTCCCTCTGTATCAAAATGTAAGACGTTTTTTGATAGAAAGGGAGTATCAAAAAACATCTTATATTTTGATACAAAGGGAGTATTTTTTTAAAGGCTGCTACATAAAATTGCTCCCGAGCTTCTCTATGTTCATGTGGCCATAATATATTATTCAGCTCTATCATTTATTCAACAAAATTCCAATGTTTCCCATATTCATAGCAGAATTTTCGAAACACATTCAGCCCTAAATATCCTGCTTATACTAAGTACCTTAGTGTTCCTATATATTGTGAACTGAGTGCTCGAGAATTGATGCAAGATGGTTGGTGCTGGCCTATGACTCATTCTATAGTTTTTGTTCAACAAGTAGAATTGTGAATTAATGATTTCTAAGTAGACCATGAAGACACAATACATTAACAATAATATTTTTTTTTGAAATGTGGTCCCTTAGGCCCGATTCATTAGATAGAGTTGCCCGGTTAATTTATGGAAACCCGAGCGAAAACCGTTAAAACACGCCCTCAAGAAAGGGCACCCGGCCGACCTGGCAACAACAAGACCACACACACCGCCGAGAAGAGGACACAATCGAGACTGCTTGTATTGTCATCGTCATCACCTTTCCCCGAGCAGGCAACTCCGACTTTGCTGCAGACGACCCATCAAGATCCCTTCGAAACAAACGACACATGACAGCCTCGCCAGCCAAAGCCAAATAATTGACTGAAGAGTCGAGGATCAGCAGCTCCGATTTCGCTGATGTGCTTCACAGGAGAAAGTTGGATGCCTCACACCGACCTAACCCAGCGCAACCTCCGGAGAGCACCATCCGCTCAAACCATCCTCAAGGAGTCATCGATGCCGCATGGCCCCATCACACGCAGATCCGACTTCTGTGTCGCTAACTCGCTATGAGAAACAAGCCTAGGCACACTCATTGGCGAACCGGACCGTCGACATTAGAAGGACAAGCCACGACCCAGCTCCGCGCGCCATCATCGTTGTCGCCACACAAGTCGCAACACCAACCACTCGCATCATCAGTTGGACACTTGCCAACCGTGATGCCATGCATGTCCAGCCCAACGGAAGTGCGGGGTAGGATCACTGGTCGTCAAAGCAACGCCCCAAAGGGGGAAACGGCGCTGGCATGACATCGCTGCCCGACCTAGATAGGTCTAGGCTTTCGCCCGAAGAACGAGATCTGAGGATGAAGTGGGTCGAAGAACACCACGTCAGTGCCTTCAAGAAGGAGAACGACACCCGTTGGCGTCGTCACCGCTGACCAGGCAAAGCTTGCACTCAGAGCAGACATGACGAACACCCTCACGCCGCCGACCAAAGCCAGCCTGCACACCCCTGCACAACAACAGCGCCATCGCCACATAGGGACCACCACACAGCCCATCCGCCTCGCCGCCGCCCACCATGGTCACCGGGATGACCGACAGCGCATCATCGCCACAAGGACACCACAGGTAGCAGACGTGCACAGAGGCGAAACTCTAAGAAGCGCGCCCAGATCCACCAGAAGACAGAGGAAA
>NC_041384.1:26000346-26010834 GCF_002162155.2 Triticum dicoccoides
CTTGCGGCGGCGGCGCTGGGTCAGGAGAGGTATTTGGCCAAATACATGAACATATCACGATGAATTATCAGTAGCTAATTATTTGTAGTATACTCGCATGTTGGTGTTCTTTCAAGCTTTCATCTGCTTTCTTAACAATACTTCCTATTTGCAGTTGAAAATGATCATTCGAAAGGTACAAGATCGTATGGATTGGGAATTGGTGTTGAGGATTTCAGAAAGCCCAGGTTGCAGTCTATGTCACACACACTGTCCCAAAATAAGTGTCTTAACTCTGTATTAGCTTTGGTACAAAGTTGTACTAAGATTGAGACAGTTATTTTGGGACGGAGGGAATATATATGATTCTATCGCTAGTAGTATCATGAACTAAACCAATATGTTCTGTTTACGAATATTCTGATTAATGTTGTACTGATAAGATTATTTCCTATCTTAATGCAGATGCCAAACACTTGATCAAGATTGTAAGGTGTTGAAACAACATGGGATGGACGCCAATGGAAATGAGCGCGTCCTCGAGTTTGACTTTGTTCCGGGCAACTATGACAATTTACCAACGGAATTGAAGCCTATCGACAAAGTATTGTAATTGTAGGTTGTTACACTTAGGCCTAGTTTGGCAGCGAAGTATTTTTTAAACTGTGGTAATTGAAAACCAGAGTATTCTCCTGAATGGGCAAGGAATACCACAGTTTTTTAAGAACAATGTTTTTCTCAGTTTTACATGTGTTTGGCTGGTGCTGTCTTATCAGAGTTTTGACCCAAGTATTTAGAGTGGATGATTGAGTAATTAGCGGTGGCTGGCTGCATGCAGCCGCCATGCACACGTCCGACTCGATCTAGCTAGATACTAGGATCTGTAGAATATGACTATCTCTGATGCCTACATGCTTCAGCTGATCTAGAATATGTCCATCCTTCTTTCACGAGATCTAATCAGAGCGCTACTAGCCGGAGATAAATCGGCAGCGAGGGACTCGATGGAGAAATAGCCTGGTACTGTTCTTCAAAAGGACCAATCTATCTAATCAGTGTGCTACTCGCCCTACATTAATCGGCAACCGAGGAATCGATGGGGAAGCATGCAAGTTCATTGTATACTAATCAGTGTATAGACAAGCTCATACCTTTTTTCTCTGGTGGTGAGCTGGATTTGCTCATGATGTAGAGAAGAGATGGGGATGACGCCGGCTGGAAGGACCCGAGAGACCTACTACTCCTAAACAAATCAAACTGAATCCACAAAAGGCTAGGGTTTCTGCCTCCTGCCGGCGGCGTCGCAGGTCCGCCTCCTCTCTGGTGGCCCTAGGATCATGGGGGCGCGGTGGATCTCGGTAAGGGCCGGCGGGAGGGCTCCGTTTTTAGTCTTTTCTTTCAGTTTTGTTAGGGTTTGTGTCCTGCTAAGGAAGGTGAGACGGCGGCGGCTGTCTGAAGATGGAATAAAGGTCTCCCCGCCTAGCCCCCGTTTCGGCGGTGCGTCTAGTACCGTTGGTGGGCGTGTGAAGGTGTGTCTCCGGCGGATCTATCTTTGGTGGATTTGCTCGGACCTCGTCGTTGCTTGTCTACGTTCGTGTGTCTTCGGATTGGATCCTTCCGATCTACGTTATTCTTCATCTGCGGCGGTTGCTGTTCTGGTGCGCTGGTCCTACAGGGCCTTAGCACGACGACTTCCCGACTGTCTACTACAACAAATTGTGCTCGACTCCGGCGATGGAGGGGTGATGACGGCGCGCGCCTTCGGCTCGCTTCAGTGCTTGTAGTCGTCGCTAGGTGGTCTACGGATCTGGTTGTAATTTCTATTATTTCTGGTATTTGTTGTACTGCCATGTTTGAAGATGAATAGATCAAAAATTTTCTCACAAAAAAAATCAAACTGAATCGGCTGTAACCGGGAGATATAACACAGGTCGTTTTACCATATAACAGAAAGAGGGAAAATAGGATGGGATGGCATCTGGATATCTTTATCTCTATGTATACGTCAACGTCAACTGCGATCTACCCGACGTTTTCTCCCCGTTCTGTTTTAGAAAAAGAGGTCGGGACCTCTTTTCCAAATACCGCAAAAAGACCATGGTTTCTGGCATAATGTGGTTTACAAAACTTCGGTTTTTTTTAAGCCAAACGCAGCAAAGTATTCAAAACCATGTTTTTTTTCCAGAAACCGTGGTATTCTCAGAAAACTTTAAGAAAACTTTGCTGCCAAACGCAGCCTTATTGGAGTCGGGAAACCCCACAAAATTATAGTTATTATGGGTGTTAGATTAGTTGATCAACTGCTTTGATAAGGACAATCATGTGGTGAGATGAACTGTCATTTAACCTCGAAATACAATGCTATTATACACAACTGTCAAATGTTCTAGAGATGCTATTGTCTCAGGTGGTCTGAGTTTTTTATTTTCTCTTGAAGTCGGCCCCGATACTTGATTCACTAAAAAAGGAATAGCGTTTCCCGGTTGAATTTTCACACACAGACAATCAAGAAAATAATAAAAAAACACCGTTGAGGTTGTCATCAAGTCATCCCCATCACTCCTCCGCGGGCCAGCGCCTACCATGCAAGCCCTGCAGCCGAACACCCATCTGGTGTCATGGTCAAGCCTATGCACCTCCTCCGCAGCTGCTCTGACTCCACGAAGGCAATGTGAGGCAGGAGGAAGCCTTGCACTTGCAATCGATTGATTCTGACATGCTGCGTTGCGCGATTAGTCGGATACATTATTCTCCCTCCCCTCGGATGGGGAGTTTGTTGCAGGTTCTTGTAGTGATGGAGGTGGGGATGGGTATGGATAGGCCCTGCTTACCTACCTACTTCCTCCGTTCCATAATAGATAACTCAACTTTATATTAATTTAGTATAAAATTAATATAAAATTGGATCATCTATTTTGGAACGGAGGGAGTACATTGCTGGGTTAAACTTTGATATTAGCAATCGGAACCAACGTGTGCAATCCAATCTTTCTGTTACTAGAGAGACACCAGCCCGATGGCTTTGAGCCTCCTCATGTTCTTAGCAATATAGTTATTTTGACTGAATTAGCAATATTGTTTCAAAGGAATTTCTGAAGTTCTTATGGAGTCTTAATTTTGAGATTTCGGATAGATAGATTGTCACTGCCAAAGTTGGTTAAACCTTCTATATTTAGCTTCAGGTTTTGAACTGAAAATAACAAACTTTACTAATGAATGCCACTCATCCAAACAGGATGCAATACTTGTTTTGGAATCATCACGTGACAACAGACAGATGCAATAGTAGTATATGTTTTTAGACGCAACTATCAATGTAGTTTCAATTGCTTGGTTGTTAATTCCATACCAAAGTTTCAACCTACATTAGCTGTCATCCCATTTTTAACGATGAGCGACTCAACTGTATGTATGTAGGCACCGGCTGATGCTGACCTCGACCACTTGGGCCCAGAGTTTCGGTAAGGCACTAAACATGCAAGATCGTCATCTGAGTTTTTGATCAAAAGGGGTTTCCCCCCACCTCATTTTTATTGAAAAAACGGGGCAACACAAGTCTCCAGGACTGTTACAAGCGATCGGGTCTACCCGGAATGGCAGACCGGAGAACATAAAAAACGCAAAGTTGCGGCCTAAACGCGCTAAATTGGACTATATCAACTGCCGAAGGAAAGAACGTCTACTGCCACAAAAGGCAAACCACATAACCACCAGCCGAACTAAAACAGAGAGTATCACGGAAAATAGAGCGATCACCGCTCTTTTTCTCTCTCCCCTCCACAATCATCCAGAATGAGCCTTCAGTGCTCCGCCCCGGGTCTTCTTCCCGCACGCTCTCAGTTCCCAACCCAGGCGATCCTGAGCAGCTCTCGCCTCTTCGCCGATCCAGGAGCTGGAGGCAGCGTCGCAGCAGCACCGATTGATCGCCCCTGCAAAGGATCTTTCATTGATGTAGAGACGTGCTGATCCTCTCCAAGATCGCAAGAGTGTTTGTCCATGGCACGCCCTGAAAACAGATATCGTTACACATAGTCCAAATGCCCCAAATGGCAGTAACACAAGCAATGTTGATGACAGTTTTCTTATTGTTCATACTCCAAAAGGAAGACAGTTCAGTCATATTATTAGGAATATTAAACCCAAAAGAATCAGCAACATCACTCCAAATCTGTTTTGGCTACTACACATTCAAAGAACAGGTGGTGAACTGATTCCTTCTCATTTACAGTATAAACAGTTTAGGTTCTCTACCACCCTCCTTTTATTCAGGTTGTCCCTGGTAAGAATTTTATTATTAAAAGCCAGCCACAAAAAGACTAAGTATCTGTGAGGCACAACAATTTTCCAGAATTTTTTCCAGATAGGGGTAGATACCCTATCCCAGTTGATCATGCGGTAAAAGGATTTGACCGAGTAGACCCCTGATGGTTTCAGCAACCAAACAGGTCGGTCCTCCTCATTGGTTAGATTTTTGGTAGAAATGACCTGGATCAGGTCATGTCACCTGTCCATAAACTCAGCACCCACACACCTGCTGAAGGTGAGTTTCAGGCTGAACCCATCCCACACCTCCGAAACTACACACTATTGTTGTTGACAGATTTCATAAACCTCCCAAAATTGAGTTTTTAGGAAAGAATCCCCCACCCAGGTGTCATCCCAGAAGCTGATCTTATTGCCATTTCCCAAGTTCCATCCAAAGAAAGGCCCTACACCTTCGAGAGCCCAAGTAACCCCTTTCCAAAAGGGAGATCCCACGCCTTGTTTGGACCACAACAAATTAGGTTTGTTGGTTCTATATTTATGATCTATCAATCTCACCCAATTTTTATCACTGTCCATGAAATACCTCTTAGCCCAAAAAGCTAACAAAGCTATGTTAAACGCTCTTAAATTGGGTATCCCCAAGCCACCAAAATATTTTTTCTGAGATACCAACCCCCAGTTAGCAAGATGGTATTTATGTTCATCTCCCAAGTTCCACCAGAAGAAATGTGCCATTTGAGAGGTAATGTCTTTAATTGCCCACTTGGGAAATTTAATAACATACATCAGGTACATAGGGATACTAGCAATGCAAGCTTTGAGCAGGACTAACTTTGCCTCATAGCTAAGTAGCCTCCCTTTGCACCCACAAATCCTCTTAATGATTTTATCTATGATATATTGAATATATTCCCTCCTCAACTTGAGATAATGCAGTGGCACCCCCAAGTATTTAAGGGGGAAATCCCCCAGCTTGCAGCACAAAATTTGAGATAGCAACTTAGCATCATCCTCATTCATATTTATTGGAACCACCTCGCACTTATCATAGTTGATCTTCAAATCAAAAAGGTTTTCAAAGCATGCAAGTAGCCATTTTAGATTTGTTACGTATTCAGGCTTGGGATTTATGAATAGTATTGTGTCATCGGCATATTGCAGACAAATAAGCCCCTGTGGGATGATATGAGGAACAATCCTAGAGATTATGTTGTTATTAACAGCTTTCACCAACATACGAGAAAACACATCTGCTACCAAATTGAAAAGCATGGGGGAGCTCGGGTCTCCTTGTTTCAGCACTTCCCCCCACAAAATAAGGACCTAACACATCATTAATCTTGACACCGAAGGAGCTTTGTTGCAAAATGGATAGATTCCACATAATCCACCTAATACACTTAGCCCCAAAACCCCTAGACGTTAACATCTCCACTAGGAAATCCCAGTTCACACGATCGTAAGCTTTCTCATAATCTAACTTGAGAACAATCCCAGCCTCTCTCGATTTGTGTACTTCATGGATAGCCTCATGGGCAGTAACCACACTCTCTAATATAAATCTACTTCTCACAAAAGCGGACTGACATGGAGACAGTAGCCTATGACCCATAGGGGAAACCCTATTTGTCATAGCTTTACTAAAAATTTTTATAGAGCAATTACTCAAACAAATGGGTCTAAACTTTTTCATATTTTTGGCATCTGGCTCTTTAGGAATAAGAGTGACTATAGAGTAGTTTAATCTTTGGATATCCAAAGACCCACTTTCAAAGTCCCTCACTAGTGCCATGAAATCTCCCTTGACAATCTCCCAAAAGTGTTGATAAAATAAAAAGGAGAGACCATCAGGGCTAGGGGCTCCATTAGCATAGGAGCACATAACAACTTCTTTAATTTCCTCCTCCGAAAAAGGACTTTCAAGCAAGGCATTTTCAACTTCTGTCACAAGCTCCTCCTCAGACCAAAATTGGTCATCCAGATGAATGTTAGGTTTAGGTTCATACCCAAAGAGGTTTTTATAAAAGTTAGTTGCAACCTCCATAATGTCCTTAGTGGAGTACACAGGACCATCTGGGCCCTCCAAAATAGATAGCTGGTTTTCCCCCTTCTTTGATTGGCAACAATATGGAAATATGCTGTATTCCTATCTCCCTCTTTGATTTTTCTATCCCTAGATCTATGCCACATGGCAGTTTCTTATTTCTTCCAGATCTCACTAAGATCCTCCCTAATTTGTTTCATCCTGAGGATATCCTCAACATTAGTTCTATTCTGCTCAGAAAAGATATCTAGGATATCAAATTCCTGTAGCGATTCCTTCTTTTTTTCCTCATGTCAGCTTCAATGTTGATACTCCATCCTTTTACAAGTTTCCTAATAAATAGTTTAGTTTTAAATTGCCTAGTTTCAATAGCAGTTGTAAAAGGAGAAGGCGTGGCCCAAATTCAGCTAAGGCCTGAAAGTCAGGTTGTTCAAGCCACCATTTTTCAAATTTAAAAGGTCTGGTAGGGCTATATACTGAAAGCACAAGTGCTCCCTAGGTGGTTTTGGTAATTAATGTCAACATATCTCTTGTTGGACTAACACGTTTACCTAGTATGTTTCAGATAAGTTCAACAATGAAGTGGCATTTACTAGAGGATGTGGAACCCCTTCAAAATGCTAAGGACAAAGGATTGGCTCAAGCTCCAAGCTCAAGACTTTAATTTTCTATTTTAGTGATCCAAGATCACATTGAGTCTATAGGAAAAGCCAATACTATTAAGAAGGGATGAGGTGTTGCTTAATGGCTTGCTTGCTCAAAGTGCTTAGTGATATGCTCCAAAGCCCTCAACCACTTTCTCACTTCCAAATATGCCCCACACCAAACATCCAACTCGGCCCCACCGATTCTTTCTCCGGAGCCACCGAGTTCAATTGACATAGCCACTGCCAGAAACCCTAATCAGTTCGGTCTCACCGATGGGATCTCGGTCTCACCGAGATGGGCTTGCAAACTCTCTGTTACCTATTGCAATATTTTCGGTCCCACCGAGATATGCAATCGGCCCCACCGAGTTTGCTTGGCCAACTCTCTGTTTCACTTATTACCCAAATCGGTCCCACCAAGTTTGAGTAATCGGTCAAACCGAGTTTTGGATTTACCCTAACCCTAGCACATCGGTCCCACCGAGTTGATCCAGTCGGTCCCACCGAAAACCCTAACGGTCACTAGTTTTGCTGAATCGGTCCGACCGAGTTTAACAATTTGGTCCCACCGAGATTGGAAAGTTGTGTGTAACGGTTAGATTTTGTGTGGGGGCTACGTATACCCCTCCACCACCTCTTCATTCGTAGAGAGAGCCATCAGAACAAACCTACACTTCCAACCTATTTTTTCTGAGAGAGAACTACCTACACTTGTGTTAAGGCCAAGATATTCCATTCTTACCATATGAATGTTGATCTCTAGCCTTCCCCAAGTTGCTTTCCACTCAAATCTTCTTTTCACCAAATCCATATCCTGTGAGAGAGAGAGAGAGAGAGAGAGAGAGAGAGAGTTGAGTGTTGGGGAGACTATCATTTGAAGCACAAGAGCAAGGAGTTCATCATCAATACACCATTTGTTACTTCTTGGAGAATGGTGTCTCCTAGATTGGCTAGGTGTCACTTGGGAGCCTTTGACAAGATTGCGGAGTTGAACCAAGGAGTTTGTAAGGGCAAGGAGATCGCATACTTCGTGAAGATCTACCGCTAGTGAGGCAAGTCCTTCGTGGGCAACGGCCATGCACTACTAGGGAAAAGCCTAGCAGCAGCGCGGGTTTTAGACCTATCAGTAGCGCGGGGTTATGCGCTACTGATAAGGCGCTACAGCTAACGTGTAGCAGTAGCGTGTCTCCCACGCTACTGCTAAATCGACTTAGTAGTAGCGAGTTCCCGGAGGAGCGCTACTGGTAATTAGTAGTAGCGCTTCTCCCTGCCCGCACTGCTACTATTATTTCGTATTTTATTTCTTTTTAATTTCATGTTGTATTCGTACACCTTTACACAAGTTTTCATACAACAGGAATTTAGAAATTGTTTTTACATCATAATGAGTTATTACATCACGGGGTGAAAGAACCGTGTGGACTAGTTTCAAGTGGATGGACATCCACTTAAAACTAATCCGCGGTTCTTTCACCCAATGATATAACAAATACCATCATCATCATATCATTAACAACTTATCATCATCATCATCATCATATCATTGGTCACTAGTCGTAATCACAAGTACTCCTCACATCATCAACTCTAACACATTGTATCACATAAAAAACATATTGTACCTCATAGGACCTACTACATTCTCTTAGGACCTACTATATTCTCTAAGATAAAATAGCAAAAAACAAGATAGCCCCTGACTCTTCATTATGGAGAATGGAGATTATCCTGTCTCCAATTCTTTCCTGTCGCTTAATGTTACTTCCAAGAACCTCCTTGCGAATTTCCAACCATTTTTTCCATTCTTTGATTAGCATGTGTTCACCGCTTTTAGAAATCCAATATGCACAGGTGAGCTCCTTAGATTCATCTGGTTGTATGTTCATAACTGCAAGGCGACCATTCTGATATATCAGATGAGGCACACAATCCATCGGGATTTCCTGTCGAAAAACAAAGTAATAACTTCTTACTTAGCAATGATGTACTAGTTTTAGAAGTATGCAAAAGATGCACGGATGTCATAATAGTAAAAAATCTTACCAGGGTATCTCCATAGAAGTTAACGTGGTTCAACACGTGCACTAGTAGCACGTATTCACCATAATTTGGAGGAGTTCGATAATAGGTATTGCAATTCTCAAGAAAAGTACAATAAGCAATCAGATGACTTTTCTCCTTATAAGTTAATTTGGAGCCATCAGTGTAGTGGGTTTTGTCTACCATCTTCTGCACATTCTTTGAAGATTCAAAATAAGCTGTCAATGGAAATAAGCTGTCAACTATTTTGAAATAAACAATATAAATTAGTTAATAACTATGTTTGAGAAACTCACATTGCGGCAGAATCGGAAGCGTATCAACAAGGACCCAAATGTCCATATTGTCTTGCTCGATGTCAGAATTACCAAGATCCATGGTGACAATCATTCCCTCATAAAAACCATACATTTTGCAAAGTGCTTCCCAATTTTGGCAATCAAAATGGGTTACGCTCTGAGAATTGTACAGATTTACTTCAAAATCGATATCATGATGGGTCCTTAGGTGTATTTTCTTTGTTTCATAATTTTCATGGTCTTCAAAACCCATCCTCTCCAAGACATAGCGTCTTGCATGACATGGGATAAGCTAGTCGAATTGTAAAAGATGAAAATTAGACGTTGAAATAGTTGAAGTCATGCATAATTACAAAAAAACACTTGTCGTTGTTGCGTACCGTTTCAACATCGAAGGTCTCCTCGAGCTTAATGCTGAAGCGCCGATCTTCATCCAGCTCAATGAACCTGTCGCACATACCTCGATCATCGTGGCACCAGCTACACTCCCCCGGGAGACTGTCGCCGTCCGAGTACGACATTTCCTACGTTCATAATTCAAAGATTAAACTTGTACATATTCTAGCATAAGTCATGCCAGAATTCATGGAAAAATCCGGCATGACCTTTGCTAAAAAAAGGACATATCGAGCGCATGAAATTTGCCGGAGCGGAAATTAATCAACACTCTGGCAAAACATAGGCCACTAGGAGGTGTAACCAAAACATGAAATAATTGCTTAAACTAAAAAATAACAACAAATATGACATGTTCAACTAGTTTTATTAATTCAACTAGTTCTTACTAAATATAAACTTAGTATAAAAAGAAAAAAACTAGTTCTTTCTAAAAATAAAGTAGTTCAACTAGTTATTAATTTACTTACTATACTAGTTCAACTAAAACTTAACTAGTTCAACTAAAACTAAACTAGTTCTATTAATTCAACTCGTTCTTACTAAATATAAACTTACTATAAATAGAAAGAAACTAGTACATCTACTACTACTAATTAACATCTAACTACTACATCTACTACTAATTAACATCTACTACTGCTAATTATACAACTAGTTTACCATCACTACTAGTAATTAATATCCACTACTTCTAAAAATCATTATCTATGAACCCTAAATTAACATCTACTACTACAAAAATCATCTACTAACTAAGCAAAGAGAGAGGGGGTGGGGGAGGGGTGGGGGCTTACAGAGGGAGAGATGGTGGCGG
>NC_041384.1:26010844-26011045 GCF_002162155.2 Triticum dicoccoides
CACATCTACTACTACTAATTAACATCTAACTACTACATCTACTACTAATTAACATGTACTACTGCTAATTATACAACTAGTTTACCATCACTACTAGTAATTAATATCCACTACTTCTAAAAGTCATTATCTATGAACCCTAAATTAACATCTACTACTACTAAAATCATCTACTAACTAAGCAAAGAGAGAGGGGGTTGG
>NC_041384.1:26011487-26022498 GCF_002162155.2 Triticum dicoccoides
ATTTTGAGCCGGGGACTAGCAGTAGCGCTCATATGGAAAACGTGCTATAGCTAACTTATCTATAGCGCGCTTCAGTGAAACCGCTACTGCTAATGGAAGCAATTATATCAAAAATATACATTGGTCATCATTGATCTTTTTGTGTATAATCTAAATAGTCAACATGAATCCTCATTGTACCTGTATAGGTACAGGCAAGGATACATATTGCAACCACAAATCATACACATATAGTTCAATGAAGACCAAGTGCTCGAGATAGGTTGAGAAGTAGCATATTTAAGGTGGTAAACACCTTGTTCGCTTAGCAGTATGGGACTAAACTTAATTAGTTGCGGTGATACTTAGCAGTAGCGTGTTTTGAAGAAAACCGCTGCTACTAAGTTCTTTAGCAGTAGCGCGTCCATGGGAAGGGCGCTACTACTATATCTAGCCTGGGGGCAACACCGTGGCAATTATAGTAGTAGCGCTCTTTCACCTAGAGCGCTACTGCTACTTAGTCATTAGTAGCGCTTTTTTCTAAAGCTCGCTACTGCTAATTAGCAGTAGCGTTTGTTTTTAAGCCGCGCTGCTGCTAAGATTCTGTTTATAAGGTTTTCCCTAGTAGTGATGGTGGGATAGACAAGGTTGCTTCTTTGTGAACCCTTCGTGGGTGGAGCCCTTCGTGGACTCGCGCAACCGTTACCCTTCGTGGGTTGAAGTCTTCATCAACGTGGATGTACGATAGCACCACCTATCGGAACCACGTCTCAAAAATCTCCGTGTCTCCAAATTGCGTTTGCACACTCCAATATCATCTCTTTACATTCTTGCAAGTTGCATGCTTTACTTTCCGCTGCTCATATACTCTTTGCATGCTTTCTTGATATGTATTGTGATTGTTAAACTCGTGCCAAAAACTCCACTTCAACTTAAAGAAATTAAAAACTACAACTTTTAGCACTTAGTGTCTAATCACATCACTCTAGACACCTCTTCTCGATCCTTTCAATTGGTATCGGAGCATTGGTCTCCATTGCTTTGGTTTAAACACCATTGGAGGAAGATGGATGGGTTTACTTTGGTGAGTCTTAAACATAGAGTGCCTATACTTGATGGAGAATATTTTCATGAGTGGAAAAATGAAATGCTTGAGATTTTCAATGAATATCATTTGAACAAGTACATTACTAGCCATTGTGCACCTCATATTGATCCTTTGTATCCTACCCTTGATGAGTCTATTGACATGATCCACAACCTTAGAACTGTTAATCTTATCATCAGAGGCTTGCTTAGAAACTTGATTGAATGTTTGCCTACTCTTAATTGTGCCTACACTATATGGAGATTTTTTGAGGAACGCTTTCCAAGTTATTCCTTGAAAAATCTAGATGAAATTCTCCATAAGTCTATTGCCTTGATTAAGATGAGTTCCAATGATCCCAAATTTGGTGACTGCTTATTTGAGCTTACTAATCTTACGAGTGCCAAAGGAGATGTTGGAATCATTAGCAATATCATTTCCAATGTCACTGAACTCGGTATAAGGAGGTATCTGTGATTCCCATGTCACTAATACAAAGTCACCCTTAGGACGAAGGGAAGGATTCTCAATGATCTCTCCAATCCTTATCTTGGGTAGTTTCCTGGCTTCAGTTCGAGGAGGCATAAGGTGTAGTGGAGCAGCGGGGGAGGGAAGAAAGTTGGTGAAGTCTACTGCATATCGTTTTTTGAAACGGTCTGATGGATGCTCACCAAACATTGACAAGTTGTTCTTTGTCACATTCTTGTATCTCTTCAATATGGAGAGCCAGAACTGAAGTCTTAGATTTGTCCTCAACCCATTGGTAAGTGAATATGCTGCCACAAATGACCTGTCTAACAATTTGATGAACTCTCCTGCTAACAGTGTCAGCTTTGGGTGGTCCTCACTGTGGGCACTTCCAAATGCTAGTGCCTTAAAGAGGTAGCTGTACTCCTCATCTGGTAATCTACTTAGGTGAATTGGCTTCACAGTACCATATCTAGTCAAACTTTCCATCCTACTAATGATTATAACCTTACTTTCTGTGCTTATGGATGTCACTGCCCGGTAAAATGATTTCCAGTCCTCATCATTGACCTCTGAAACTAATTTAACAACGACCAATGCCCTCCCTGTGCACCTTTCTGTCTCTACCATATGGAAGTTGTCTCCATTGAAGTGCAAAATTGAAGAGAAGTAACTACGGACCTTTTCATCATTGCATACATGTGCTACCAGAGTTTTCTTCCCGACTAGATAGCCACCGATGATTGGAAGTACAGATGGAGAAGCACGAGGGTTCTGCTGCAACAAGAAGTTGATAACTTGTTGCTTCTCAGTCCAACGACCGAACATACAGTTGTCAACATAAAGATATGTGTCATAGGGTCTGCGAAACATGGGTTCACACCCACCCAAAAGTATGACAAACTCTGTGATATTAGAAACAACGGTCTCTAAATTTAACAAGGCATCTTGTAGGTCACAGTTGTTATCAACTTGGTGATTCGATACACCAGCATTTGCACGGGAGCGCTTCAAGGGAGTGGCAAGATATGAGGCAAATGAGCCAGAACTCATCACTTCCTTAGTGCCCTCTCTGATTAGTTGGTTGCACTTGAAGGTGTCTAGTGCATGATAACCATGGTACATAGCCCTAGCTACCATCTTCAGTTGCAGAAGCATACCAGAGTTGGTGATGTACCTCCCATCCGCCTCCTCGACAACCATCTGAGCTCTTAGCAGGAGTTGCTGCAACCTCTTGGCATGTTTCTCCTCCGAGCATGGCGCTTCTGAATACCTCCCGATCAAAAAGGAGAAGAATCTGCTAACAAGGTCACCTGCAGCCGCAGACAGAACAACTTCCATTGTGGGAACTTTTGGTTGAGTGAGTACTGAACTGAAGGGGAATGCTGATGTTGAACTAGAAAATTGTTTTGCTTTTCACCTTGTAGAGATCGGGTTTCAAGGTATATATAAGGTGTAGTTGAGATAGATGCATGCATGGCATTGCCGCGTACCGTGAAAGACCAGCTGGTGTCTCTCCGCCAGCCAATCTAAATTTGACTCGGGGTCAATGGTTAGCATAAGGTGGAGGTAGTGCACACCACAAATCCATGGTGGGATCTTAGGAGGTCTAAATCGTTGTGGAGCTGTAAGCACATTGTGTGTTTTAGCTGCAAGTCTACAGTCTACATAGTACAATGTGTTGCTTTTATGCAGATTCTCCCATCTTCGGTTGACTCAAGGTCTTCCCATCGGGATTGCATGACTTGCTTTTGCAGAAGTCCTCTAGCTGCTATGACCTGATGGTTGTCCGTACAGGCAGTGGCCAAGTGGAGCTAGCAGGATGCCACTATGAGGCAAAGTGGCAAACATAATAGACTGGATGAGTTGGGATGAGTTGCTTCAAAGACCTTGATAGATTCAGCGTCATGATGGTAGCACCACAAGCTTGTAGAATCGCTTTGTCGCCCTTGAGTTCTCATGGACAGTTACTGCTGGAATTCTAGTGTTCTGCAAGCTGAAGCAAAGTAAGGAATTTCATTGCCTGAAGAAGCATCCTGCATGGAATCTGGTAGATGCGCGACCACCGAAAGGTACTCAAATCACAAACTTACTATTGATTATTTTTAGCTCTACTCGAAATCACTCTACATGGCTTGCTTGTAGAACAAGCACGCACTGTCATCCTCAGAAGATCTTGAGAAGGCCGCGTAGATGGAAAAGAAAGTTTCTCAGATGTCGGCAAAAAAAAATAAATCTTAATCAGGGTGCTGGCCCAAGCAACACCATGTCATGTTACTATCTGCATCATGTTTCAGTGGACCTAGCAGGATGCCATGATGACGCAAAGTGGTAAACAGAATAGACTAGGTGAGTTGCTGAACCCAAAAAACATGGGTGGGTGGCCTGGGATTCAAAGACCTTGAAGATTCAACATAATCATGCTACCACAACAAGCTCGTAGAATCGCTAGCTGCCCTCGAGTTCTCACAGCAAATACTGCTGGAATTCCGGTTTTCAGCAAGCTGAAGCAAGGCAAGGGATTTCATTGCCTGAAGGCGCATCCTGCATGGAATTTGGTAGACCAGTCTGGCTCTGTTTGGTGAGCAACGACAGAGAGGTACTTGAAATCACAAACTTCCTTTTTTTTAAAATAAAATCCTTCTACTCAAAATCACTCTACATAGCTTGCTTGTTTTGAATACTAGATGATACTCCGCATGTTGTTGCGGGAATATTTGCAATACATTTCGATGATATGTGATTTCTATGGAACGTGAATAGTGATACTACGAAAACTAAAATTGCAAATCCATATGCTTTATTGTAAAATATCTAATATATATTTGCATGTTGAGGTGGACATTTTCATGTGCATGAATGCATGTTGTGATGGGCCTTTTGCCATGCATGTTGCTTGATGATGTGGCATGCTTGCATGTTGAGAGAAATATGTTAGTGGGGGCTAGCTTTTTAGATATAGAAGATGTATGCACCATCTCCTGAACAAGGTTGTAACAGCGCCATGTAGAGTGTTTTCCTGGTAATGTAGTAGCAATGATCAGAACAAACTTCACCAAAGTCATAGATTCATTGCCTGCCAGGAATAAATATTACACGAAAAGACGCAGTTTGTACTTTATACCTTGAAATGCCTCAAATTAACTAGACAGTCATATACATCTCTACCAGATCTTAGACACTAGCAAGTTGGTCTGAACTTTCAGCTGGTGTAGCATTCCACTGCTTCACAGGCAATTCTTCAGACTCCATCTCAATTAGCATGCATTAGTTTTAGCACTACATTATTATTCTACATCAATCACCTAGCATATAGTAGAGGAGCCTCAACTGAAAGGGATTCACAGCGCTGATCATCTAGCATGAACCACGGGATTCAAAGCACTGATGAAGTGTACTTTGTCTCATACGGATGGGCGTCAGCTGGATCTCATTCCCACGGGTGTCACGCATTATCTTCGTGATACTGACAGTAATGCTGTCAGTGCTGGGCGCGACATATAAGGTACCGCCGTCCTCCGCCGGTGGCCACCCGTTGGAGAGGGTGGTGCTCCTGACCTGGAAACGCGAATATTGCTGCCAATCCAGGTCGACCTTGCTCGAGCCAAGTTGGCACCTGAACTTGCGCCCCTTCTCCGTGGTGGCGGCGGCATCAGGATCTACGCACAACACTGAGGCGGCATTGCCGTAAGGTGGCGGCGCTGGAGTGAACTTCACCAGGAAAAAGGGGCTCCTGTCTCGCCTGTGGAGAACATGCACTCCTGCTTTCACCTCCAGTGTGAGCTTAACATTGTACTCCAACTCGGTGGATGGCCACATATGACCGCCGGTAAGATGAGCCAGGAGTGCGACGGTGGAGCCGGCGAAGTTGCAGCCAGGTTCCGGACAGAAGCATGGCGCGTGGGGGCATGACTTGCCATGATCCTCCACCTCGTGATAGTGCGTCTTCACGGTGCACCCGTATGTGACGTTGGCGCAAGGGATGTGTAGGGACTCCAGGATTTTGTCGAGCGCGTTGCATCGGTTGTACCCGCCGGGGAGGGAGCACGTGTTGCAGTTCTCCTTGTTTATGAGTTTGCCATGGCACGGTGAGCAGATCACATGCCCAACGACGCACTGTGTGTCAACAAGAAAACACATCATGATTTATCCTGAAGTCCTGTTTGAAAATGATGAGCATGCTGAAAACAACAGTGGGGAACCATGCAAAACTTGATTGACCAATTTGTTCTTGGAAATGTTGTGCTGGTGGCAGAACTCACTACATAATCTTTGAACAAGGATACAATTCGCTCGCCACAGGTATCCCCAAGTCAAGGATGCTCTCGATTTGTATTGGCGTTTTTGGAGTTGAGGAAAAAATTGGTGTTAGTTGTAGGATGGAAGTGGCCAGATTATCTGGTCTGGAAACTAGGCAGAATTATCTACATTCTGTAGCCAAAAACAGTACTTGAGTGCTATCCGTTTACACGGCAATAAGCTTGTCACAGGTTGCTTACCCTCCACAATTTTTTTTCGCACAGTTAAGTTCCTGACTAAAACTCGGAAGATTTTTTTTTTGAAAGCAAAAACTCGGAAAAATTTGTGCCCCTAAGGGATAGAACGGTGAGAGCAATCTATTGTGTGTGTGTGTGTGTGTGTGTGTGTGTGTGTGTGTGTTGTTCCTTGGGTGTAGAAACTGATCCCCTTTTCTTTACTTTGTCATATGGCAAGCAAATACAGTATTTGTGTAGGTGATTCAGTATGTATTTGAATTTAGCCGTGCCTTTTCCCTATCTGTGATTTTTATTTTATTTCTGATAAAGGTGTGCGATTCCTCTGTGTATCAAAGAAGGAAACACACCATGGTTTCATATTTATATGCATGCTTGTGAAAATGAAAATGCATGATCTTCTTCAGTTCCAGTTCAGAGGTTGCAGGGGGGCAACAATGAAGAACGAATAGTAGCGAAGGCAAATGAAGAGAAGCGCCGGTGGAGGATGAGAGACCTGGAACACCGGAGGCCGGAGGGGGTCGAAGCAGATGGTGCAGTCGAGAACATCCGGGTCGATGATGCCGCTGATGCCTGCCGCCGCCGCCGCCATCTCGCTCATCTGCTCCGGCCGCTGACGGTGATCCCCTTTCCTCCTCTTGTTGCCGCTGCAGCTCTCCTCCATTGCTCATAGGCAGCTGCGCTACTAGTCCACCACCACAACTTAGCGGTGAAGAAAAATCCGTGGCTTGCTCCATACGCTGCAGCGTGAGTGCAGGGTGTACTAATTACCTAGCCGTTGTGTGCATTGACGTGATGCGTCGAGGCAGGGGCGGGGAAGAGGAGGCTAGTACTAGGCTATAGTACTATCTAAGCTAGCCGTTCCTTTTTTGGTTTTGAAATCCGCGGTGATGCTCCGGTTTTTTTTCATTTCGGCTTTGGTTTTCAGGAACTTTTTGGTCATATATTCTTATGTGGGTTCCTCGAGAAAGGTGATGACGTGGCTATTCTGCACCTGGGCTGAGGGCATGAACAGTAAACTGGTTTAAACAGTGAAAAAAATTCAACAAATCCGAGTTTATTTGTGCTGGGAAAAAGTCTCATTTGCATGATGCTCGTTCAAAATTTGGTGAGGTTTGTACATTTGAGGAGCTCGTGGTAATTTTTTTATGGATGAGACTTCTGAAAACGACACTGCTCGCAACCGATTTTGTCTTTTTTTATCACGAGCTCCTTGAATGTCTATACACTCTGAGATTTTGCACCAACATCATGCATTTGAGCATCTTACGCCATAAAAATAATTCCATTTTTTTTGTCTGCGTTTTTCTTACCTTAACTGTTAACCAGGTGTAGATGAGTCCTAGCACCGAATTGAATTTTCGATCTACTTCAAGAAATAGTATTAAACTATACCTAGACATCCCTTATGCCGGGCCTAACAAAGCCAGAAGCAGAAAACCTAGGCCCAGGTCCAGCCTGGCCTGGCCGTCAGACCTAGAATTGAGGCCCATCTGGTGCGTCAGTGAAAAAGCACGGCGACCCTTGGGCCGGGGCTCTTCCCTAAATCGCAATTATAGCAGGCCCAGCCTTCGGGCTCAAAACCTAGTCCCAGGCTTGGCCCGCGGGCAGGGCCGGGCCCATAGGTGTGCACACTGTGCAGCCCGCACAGGGCCCATAAATTTTATATAGCCCTATATACTGAGTGCTAGGAATTAGAAGGGAATCTGGGCCGCTGTCGCTGATTAGTTGAGCTCCTGGACTGGATCGCGGACATGCTAAAATCCACGTGGTGGCGGCAGTTTCCAAAACCCGCAACTGTGGTGCTGCGGCGGCGGTGTGCAGGAGTAACAATGGAAACTTCATGGGCAGTTCAGCATTGGTGATACATGGGATAACTGATGCAGCAACATTAGAAGCTATTGCATGCAGGGAAGGTCTTGCTCTGGCACAAGATTTACTATTGACTGATTTTGTTATAGCATCGGACTCCAAGCAAGTAGTTATTGATATTAAGACAGCAAGCAATGGAAGCTACGGAGCAATCATCTCGGAAATTAGAAATCTTTTAGTAGGGTTCAATTGTAATATTACTTTCGAAAGCAGAGCGTCTAATAGCAATGCCGATAGGTTAGCCAAGTTTGCACACTCTTTGGATAGGGTAGGCATTTGTGGTTTCTGGAACCCCATGATTCTTTTTGTATCCCACTTAACGTGGTTTTTGAGCAATAAAAACTTGGTTAGCCCCTAAAAAAAGCAGATCATGGCTTTCACTAAAGAAAAAAAAACGCTCGATCATGGTCTGGTGAGCGTGCGTTGCTCGCATTTCCAACCAGCACCGCCTAACATTGCGACTTTGCGATGATCGCGAACAGACTTCCATCCCTACTCCGGTCCCTGCCGCCTCGCAATTCTTGAACGAATCGAAGTGAATAGCCTAATACCGGGAAAAATCGATCGCTATATTGACATACGAACACGTCACGTGTATCCTCGACGCCGGGGTGATGCACAACAACTCACGTCGAAGGAAATTTGACCAACAACGCGATACGCAAGCCAATAGTTGGGCACTTTCGAGACCCGAAACCTCGCACACCCGGGAGGGACCCTGTCAAGGAGTGCGACGGCTATGGGCTGCCTTAGGTCGATTCGCTCGCCCCTAGAGCCTTGGGATTCACAGCTCTCAAACTCGAGGAACAACGAAGAACGAGAGAGAAAAACGGTGGGGAGATAAAACATAGATGAAAAAGTAATATATTAATTTGTTCGATTATGTGTTGTTCAATCGGCCGTCACCCCCAACATATATAAGAGGCGGCTGGACTTTCTGTACAAGAAAATGATTCGACTAGGCTCTCCTTACATGGAAAATTACATCAATTCACGTCCTAGAGTCATAATTCTATTCCAACTCTGATTCAGTCTGAATCTGGCCCAATTTTCTGCTTCCCTCCTTGCGCGGGCCGTAGAATGTGCATATGACCTCAGATCAAGACGACCAATATATCAAATCTCTGCGTCTCGACGAGACAGACAACTTTCATGTTGATCATTTTTCCAAACAAGGCCATCTTGAACACTCGACGAAGCCATCTTTAACCTCCAGTCGGACTCGGTCTTGCAGCTAACTGTACTGTCCGAGTCTCGTAATGAATTTGCAGGCCGTATATTATCTCAGTTGATGACAACTCCAAAACCAAAGTTTACCGTTTTGACGATACGCACAACTTCCGTGTTAAACACTTTTCCATCTGAGGTCATCTAGATAACCTTTCGGGCACATCTTTAGCTTTTGGTCGGAGCACTCGGATCGCTCAACTGGACTTCTTCACTCGGATGACAACTTTCACTAGGATGGCAAAATTTTCACTTGGAAGACAATCTTTCACTCGGATTATTATATTTTCACTCGGATGACAATCTCTTACTCGATCGGCAAGCTTTCATTCCGATGATAAGATTTTCACTCGGATGTCTATATTTTCACTCGAATAACTATATTTCACTCGAATGGCAATCCCTTACCCGATCGGCAAGCTTTCATTCCGATGATAAGATTTTCACTCGGATGACTATATTTTCACTCGAATGACTATATTTCCACTCGGATGGCAATCTCTTACTCGATCGGCAAGCTTTCATTCCGATGATAAGATTTTCACTTGGATGACTATATTTTCAATCGGATGACTATATTTCCACTCGGATGACAATCTTTTACGCGATTGGTAAGTTTTCACTCGGATGGTAACCTTTTCACTCGGATTTTCCGACTGAAAACATAACCTGATCTTGATTTGCCTCTCCAGGTCGCATACGGCCTCGGATTGAGATGATTTATATATGAAAATCGATCGTTTCAACGAGACGAAGCTTTTTCGTGTTGAAGGTTTTTCGATTCAATGCCATCTTGATGGCCAAATGACTCGCGCGACCTATCAGATAAGGTGTCTGGTATCTCGCGTACGAGAAAAGGAACCCCATCTCGCCGGCGCGCGCGTTCTCCCTCGTCGTCGGCCCCCCGCCTGCCCTCCTCGTCTCTCGAGCTCATCGACACCCTCGCCGCCCTCGCCGGCCGTCTTCGCCGGCCGCCATGGTCGCCGGTCCCAGCCCTGGGCGGTCGTCCTCGTCGCCGGCTTCGCCCATGCAACAGCCCACCCCTGCGGTTGTAGCTTCTGTGGCAACCGTTGTAGCTCCGGTGGCGACGACCGGAGCTCACCGGCGTGCTCGCCGGTCTGCTCGCTGGTGCTTATCCCCCGCTTGCAACAAAAAATCAAGCCCCGGGGGAATATGCCCAGTGCTGCAACCGACGACGGAAAAAGCTACAATCGCTGACGAAAAAAGCTTCAACTAGCTATGAAAAAAGTTTCAACTCGTACGACGGAAACTATGAACGACCAAAGAAAAGTTACAACCGGTGACAAAAAAAGCTTCATCTCGCTATGAAAAAAGCTTCATCCGACGATGAAAAAAGCTTCAACTGTGGAGCCGTACCCATGGACGACAAACGAAAAAGCTGCAACCGGCGGTTACAAAAGCTACAACGGGCAATGAAAAAAGCTTCAAACTTATTGTCTTAGCTGTGAACCCCGCGATGACGATGACACCGTTTTGCTGCAACTATAGTTTGGTTTTGCTACAAACGGCGTTGAAATTTGCTACAACCATTATCACAGCTACTTGTGCTGCTTCACCGAGCTCCCATGCCTGCCCATGGCCATCGTCGTTTTGCTGCAACCGTAGTAGATTTTCGCTACCACCGATGATTGAATTTGCTACAACTGGTTCCACCGATGATTTGTAGTCTGCCATGGCTGGCTGCAGCTCCGGCGTGGTCGGGTCCGGCGAGGTAGGCAGAGCTCCGATGCATGCGAGGGAGGCGTCGCCGTGGTAGCACCCCATAGCACCGGTTGCAGCATCTCCCGTTGTTCACCGCCCCTCGATCGCTGGCGAGATGGGATGGTCGCCGGCGAGCTCCGAGCGGGGAGGGGAGCGCGTGGCG
>NC_041384.1:26022938-26028508 GCF_002162155.2 Triticum dicoccoides
GGGATGGGGAAGGGGTGGGGAGGAGAGGGCAGAAGAAGAGGGCGGCGCGACGCGAGGAAGAGGAAGAGGAAGAAGGGGATCGGGAGGAGGAAGAAGGGGATCGGGAGGAGCGCGAGCGTACGATGTGCTGCGCGTCGCTTCGATCGAGTGGCCCGCGTCGGACCGGTGGAACGGTTCGGCCGGTGCGCCGTTCCTAAACAGTTCCCAATCTGATTGGTCTTTGATTGACCCTCTTCTCGGTTAGTCGTATGCTCGGCATCTCGAGTTCCCCATGTCTTCTTCTAGAAAAGGCCCCACCCATCACATTCCAGAGTACTTGCTGGGGTGCTACTGGAGCTGCACAGAGAAATATAATGGAGAAGGCCCACTAACACCAAAGCAGGAGCGCACTCTAGAACACGGTAGCACCTTCATGGGCCCAAAATAGAAACAAGGAGAAGCTCGTGGAGCCTCGCTGGAAACCGAAAGATGACCAAACGCTCATCGATTGCAGAGTGCTCGAGACGCTTCAAGAGCACTGGAAGAAGATCTCTGGTAGCAGCGAGACGGCCGCGTTCGCCAACGCTCGCGTGGACTGGAAGGAGACCCCCGAGGCGCACGTCTTCAAGGCCGACCTCCCTGGTGTGAAGAAGGAGGAGGTCAAGGTGGAGGTGGAGGACGGCAACGTGCTCGTCGTCAGCGGCGAGCGCACCAAGGAGAAGGAGGACAAGAACGACAAGTGGCACCGTGTGGAGCGCAGCAGCGGCAAGTTCGTCAGGCGCTTCCGCCTGCCGGAGGACGCCAAGGTGGAGGAGGTGAAGGCCGGGCTGGAGAACGGTGTGCTCACCGTCACCGTGCCCAAAGCAGAGGTCAAGAAGCCCCAGGTGAAGGCCATCGAAATCTCCGGCTGAGTGGACGCGTATCGTCGACGTATGATGATCTTTTGGGCCGGAGCCAGTTTGGTTGATGTGTGTAAGAGTTCTGCAACCTAAAATTATGCTATAGTTGTGTCTTTGTTCTTGTCGAGTCTTATCTCTGATGAGACATATCTGTAGTGCGTTTCTTTTCCCTGTCTTGTCTGTTCTTGTGTAATCGCCAACAGATTTGGCGATGAATAAATGAGAAATAAATCCTTTGTTTTTTTAGTGCAATGCAGATTTTGCATACACAAACAAAATTTGACCATTATTATTTTTTCCTTGTAGTTCGGATGGAAAGGATCAAGAGAAATGACCTTTGTTTTCTCGTTTTTCACGTAGCTGGAAAGATTCGTTGGGCTGGCTGAAAATGGCTGCCTGGCAAACGGGAACTAGGTCGCCACTGAAAACTTAGCCACGGACAGGTTTTTCCACAGAAACATCTGCTTAAGAATTGAGTAATCATCTGCTTAAGAATTGAGTAAGGAAACTATGCACAAGAATATCAATATGTTACAAAGGGTCTGAAATACTTCCTCCGCCAGGAAATACTTGTCGGAAGAATGAATATATCTAAACGTATTTTACTTTTAGATACATCCATTTTTTGACAAGTATTTTCGGACGGAGGGAGTATAATCAATACAGCGAATGCTTTCTAGCCGATCAATACGCTGTGACCTCTGTCTCACCTTCAGCTTTCATTAATCGTGGGTCCACAATGATCACTAACCTGAATGCTCTGAATGTTGATTCCGTGACTTCTGTCCCACCTTTTTTTTGATGGGAAACTACGCGGGCTTACGCCAGCCTGAACTTATATTAGCCAGGGAGAGATGACAACATTCAGGTAGTTACATAGGGTGAAGAAAAGAAAGATTACAAGGGCAGATGATAAGCTAAATTCTCGCAGATAAGTGATACAACATGGAACCCCAGTCCTTTAGAAGGGTCTGCTTGACCGCATTTTTGCAGCGATTAGACCAGAACACAAGATCCTCTCCAGATCGTCGTAGAGTGACATACAGATCCTCATCGTGGGCACGGAAGACCATAGCATTTCTCCGCTTTCAAATAGACCAAAGAATGGCAATGATGACTGTAGAGCGAACTTTATCAATTGAGGGGTTAGACCAAATATCTTGAATATGTTCGACTTCTGGAGGACGAAGAAGAAGAAGATTGTCCCAAAGCAACTTGATGGAGTGGCAGTTCAACAGTAAGTGACTTGTGGTTTCTGGCTCATCGCAAAATGGGCAAGTATCGGAGCTTGACATCCCATGCCGGAAACGCCGATCATTTGTAAATAGTCTGTCCCGGAAGGCTAGCCAAGTGAACAACCGACACCTATTTGAAGCATAGTTCTTCCAAGTAGCCGTGGCGTACCTGTCCTCCGGCCTAGCTGCAAACACAGAAGCATATGCTGATCTTGCCGAGATCGGCTTGTTGTCGATACGTCCAACACGACGGTCAGCCACTAAAGGGTTCAGAGTTACAGTGGCAATCATAACAAGCAGCGCGGCAAGTTCCTGTTCCGCAATCGAGGAAATCATGGGGCGAAGGTCCAAACACAAAACCGGATCACCTAGAACCCTAGCCACCGAAGCATTCAGCCTAGTAGAGTGAGAGAAAATAGCAGGGAATCGAGCAGCAAGCGTATTGTCGGTCAACCATACGTCAAGCCAAAAAGCAGTGGCAGCGCCGTTTCCAACATAAACTTTGGAGATATCACGGTATAAATTCAAACCTTTAGAGAGGTCTTCTTTGAGAAATACCTTCAGTTTAATTCACCTTCAGTTTTCTTTGTTCTTCTTTGAGAAATACCTTCAGTGCTTTAGCCTCTATGCAAAGACATATTTAACTCCTTAAAGTTTTTTTTCCTTGTATTTTCAGTAAGCCATGTCTTCATATGCAAACTACATAATGTGTGATTCTAGGCAAAACTTGATGGACCTCCGAAATTTTCTCTTGGTTGTTTTAAACATTACACTCACCACCAAATCGCAATTTGACTTCTAAAGGCCGTCAAACAAAAAATACATATTAAAACATTAAGTATACAATACATATATTTTTAAAAATTATACATATTGAAATTTTGTATTACATGTATCGTATCAGTCGTACAAGGTGCCACCGCCTTCATGACGCCAGCACATGAATCTCTTTTATTGGGCCGAGGTCCAGTTCGCAATGAGGTGTCCCCAAAACTCTATCCCGCCGGTCTGCACTATATAAAGGCTCTCTCCACCACAATTGTCATCACCATCTCCATACTACCAATAGTTGTAATTAAGACCCATTGAGATTAGCAACATGATAACATGGTTAATCATCCATCTTCAAATAAACCTATCTACAATGTCTCTAAATTGTGATTCGATTGCGATGTGTGAGTAATCCTCTCCGGCTAAGGACTAAGGCATAGCCTGGTAACACCGAGACACGCATCTACGGGGCCTATGGTCCAGGCGTCATCCACACTGCCCCTCCCACGCGTGCACGCGGTCATGCTAGTTTAATTTAATGTCTTGTGTTCTTCTCATGTTTGTAATAGGTCAAGATATTGTAGAAAATTTATATTCATTAATTGCAAACAATAAGCAATTCCATCAGTGGCTCCTCCATGGCCGCTCCATTGATGGATCTCTCAATGGCTCCTTGATGCCCGTCACCTGGACCTTGATCCCTATGGCCGCTTCTTCCTCTGATTGTTCCCGAGACAGTTTGAGGACAACTCTAATGTGGATCACCAAATGGACGACAAACTAATAACGGGCATTAGCACTGGGTCTTGGAGGCGGTTCTATCTCCACGTTACAAATCCACTTGTAATAGTCCAGTGGGAGGCAGTTATTTCCGTGGTGGAGGCGGTGAAATTTTGGAACCACGTGTACTAATAGATGGATGCAATTTAGAGAAACATAATTGCCTCAAGTTTGTAATTATTCGAGACGGCTTTGTAGCTAGAACCGCCTGCATGGATCAAGCATCTATCCATTATATTTTCCTCTTCCCCCATTCCTCAAACTATTCAACACCCCTACATCTCAGAACTGACGACCATAAGCCTCGGGCACTAGCGATGTTGTGTGTTCCTGTGCTATGTGGTAGTGCTCATCGTGGTGCTACGTCTTACCATGTTGTGTGTCTTGCATCTTCCCATGTGTAGTGGCATTGCTTGGCTTCGACCATGATTTTTTTGGCCTTGTACGGCAGAACAGGGACTTTGGTTTTGACCATGATTTTTTTGCCATTAGGAGACTTCCCTTTTTTGGTCGATTGCACAGTTGTTCTTGGTGTCAAAGGGTGTGCCAAAAAGGTCCTCGGCGACATTCTTTTTAGCATTTGATGTTAGATCATCCGCTAGCATTTACGATTCTACTTTTGCGGAACCTTATCGATTTTTCATCATATTCTATGGTGTCATATGAGGGCACAATGCCAAGTTTCATGCTTTTTCTATATTTGTTTGCATTTTTCAAAATTAAAAATCAATAAACAACATGTTTGGTGTTGAGTCTTGGCACCCTCATGATTGAAATTCCTTTCCTTTTCTAGGACAAGGTTACACATGGACTCAAGAACACAAATATGTTTTTTCAACCCAATTTTGACAACTTTTTCATGCAATTGTAGTTTAAAAATGAATTATATGCAGTAAATGACTAGAAATGCACTAAATGGCTTAAATATAGAAATGGTGCATATTTAGTGTAGATTCTTTTTCAAGGACAACGGATGAAGTAGCAGTCACATCGTCTTCAAACTTGACACATCCCCTCTCGAAATCATGATTTTTTTCCAGAGATGGCCCGGTTTGTAGAAGTGTATGTGACAACTTTCGTGGAACTTTTTCTAGTTTTTACCACAATCCGTAGGTGTCATATGAGGGCACCATGAGAAATTTCATGCTTTTTATAATTTGTTTACGCTTTGCAGGGGTGTGTGTTGACACCATATTTTGGCATGGCAAAAGGTATAATTTAGATGGCCTAAAATGAAGAAGTGCTCAACATGAAAATTATTCTTCTCGTCAAAGATGAACAATTTTTTTTGAGAAAGTATGCTTGTATTCAATTTACAAAATGATACAAAGTCTTTAATCAGTACAAGCACCCCCCTGACACAAGCACAATGAACCATAATAACAAAGGTCACCCTAAAATAACCAATAAAACACTAAGATCTCTCCAGAGCTATGTGTCATCATCCCCGAACCTTGCGAGAAGACTCCAACAACATAAGAATTTGTAGCCAGACCCAATCATGTCATCATCTTCGCCGCCACGCTGCTCCCCTTTTTCTTCGCTCCGACACCTAAAAGACAAGGACACACATGTGCATCAAACACGGTTGCACCAGCCTTCGCCATATGTGGCTTTTGGTACCACTATATGTGCCCCTTCCAGATGGAAGAGAATTAGGATTCGGTTCCTGCGCAGTGGCCGGACCAACCACCCGGGCAAAGCAGGACATCCTTTCAGCAACAACACAAAGAAGGAGGGATAACAACATCAAAAAATCATATCGACGACGAGGAAGAAGACCTCCACACAACCACCACCCACCTGAGGACCAACCCGGCCAGTGCCAGTCAACCTCTAGACACCATAGCCCACGGCCTCGACGAGATCCGGGGATCCTCCACCCCGCTGGCTCCTAGATGATTGC
>NC_041384.1:26028947-26037656 GCF_002162155.2 Triticum dicoccoides
AAACTTATTCCGATGCGATGCCATCGTGACAGCCTGAACAACGACTCCTTCAACCCTAACCCTACTGAGAACACACCCGACGGACAAATCCGAGGTTCCTCCTCCCTCCCGCCACCGGAGCAGCTGACAGAGGGAGATGAAACTAGTGGTGGCGCAGACGGCACGCAAAGGGACCCGCTAGGCTCCTGTTTGCCTGGCTAATCCTAACTGCTCGAGGAAAAGAGTTATACAACTTTGATTTTTTGTATCATCTCCATCCGAGGTCGTATGCAAACTCGGCAGTCAAAACATTACAGCACATCAGATACCCCATTTTGCCGAGCTTTAATATTATTTTCTGTTTTGTCAATGTTAAAGAGTGCCAAAAGGGCCTATGCGGCATTCTTTTCAGCATTTGCCGTTATAGATAATCCGCTAGCATTTGACGCAACCGAGTGGTTAGTTGACTGGCTATAGAATCTATGTATAACTGTGTCGGGCGAGAACTGCAAGCCATCCTTGAGCAAAGACGCGTCCTCTTTCTGAGATGCCTTCTTCTTCTTCATGCTATTAGCCCGACAGTCTCCGTCCCTGACGCAAGTCAGGATCTCCACCACCTCCTTGATCGACGGCCTCAGATCCCTCTCCAGCTGCAAGCACTGGAAGGCCACCTCGGCGACGCGATCGATTGTCCTCTTCGTTTCGGGGTCGGTGTCGTAGCCGAGCTCTGGATCAATCAGCTTAACAACTTCATGGTTCTGAATCCTGTTGAGAGCCATGTTCGCCAGGTTGATCTCACTGTGGCTCCTGCTCATGTCCACAGCAGGTTTCGATGATATCAGCTCCACTAGCACGACACCGAAGCTGTACACGTCACTCTTGTCGGTCAGCTTGTAGCACTGGTGGTACACTGGGTCGACGTAGCCCGGCGTGCCCTGTGGAACAGTCGACACATGGGTAACCTCAAGCGGAAACAGGCGTGACAACCCAAAGTCTGCAACTTTGACATGGAAGCTGTTGTCGAGCAATATGTTGGTTGTCTTCACATCTCGGTGTATGATCTCAACCGCATGTAGGTAGGCTAGTGCTTCAGCCGTTTCTATGGCAATGTTCAGCCTTAGAGGCCATGTGAGCCCTCGTTCCACCGAACGGGATCCGTGAAGATGGTCCGCAACCGTGCCATTTGCGATGAACTCGTACACCAGGAGAAGGTCACGGCTCATACGCGACGTACATCCATATAAGATGACAAGGTTCTGGTGGAGCAGGCGCGAAAGGATGTCAACTTCATTCAGGAACTGCTCAACCCGTCTGTAGTTGTTCTTGTAAAGGCGTTTCACCGCAACTACTCTCCCATCCTTTAGTTTTCCTGAATGAAAAAAAAGTTCAAAGTTGTAAAGCATACAGTTCAAATATTCAAAGTTGTAATTTATTTGCAATTTGAGGTGTTAAGATTCACAAGCAACAGGTTCGGCAAACATGTGTTTTACCTTTGTAGACAGTACCAAAACCACCATCACCAAGCTCCCTTGAAGCACTAAATCCATCAGTAGCCACTTCGAGTTCCTCGAAAGTGAAGATATGAGGAGAACCATCCAACTCAAGGTCTTTACTGTATGACGTCATTGAAGATCCACTTCGCACGAACTCATTTGAAGCTATAGCTTGTTTCCTCTTCTTGCGTTTGTACCAGACAAAACAGCCGAGACATGCCATGAGTACAGCACCACCTAGTCCTGCTCCAACTGTCCACAGAAACAATATAACACATTAGCAATATGAATCAACCAAGGGATCTGGCTAATTCTCCATCATGAGATTTCACCTCTTGTTCTCCATATTCGGGTACAATATGGAGCACAGGAAATAAGAACCGAAGAAAAGATGGGACGAGCAGCTTGAGAGTTGAATGACACTCACCTATTTTAAGAATCGTCCCCGTTGCCATTTTACGGCGCCCTGCATAAGAAGAGTCTGTAAATATTTGTTCTTTTTTGCGGGGAGAGTCTGTAAATATTTTGAACATTATGAAGTAATAAACAAGTACAGTAGTCGATTGACAAATGAAAGGAACTTTTTGTAGTATGAATCGGCATTGTCATGATAACTTTGCCAGCTTCTATGTAAAGCCAAACTCCCTTTCCTCTGACTGGTTAATGAGGAAAATCCAGCAACAGCTGGATTTCAGATTTTTAATTCAAGGTGGTAATATATTTGAAGAAAATAAATTCATAGAAGCCACAGTCAAGACATTCAGATCGTAAAAGTGGTGCGAGAAATAACGGATTCATACATTTGCATTGATTCAGGAGAAATTATCAAAATGTAAGCCAAAATCTAACAGCAATGTAACTGTTATATCATAGTTTTCCTGAAAACAAACAGAGCTGATAAGATGGTTGCGTTGAAACAGCTTGGTGCCTGGTACCCTATATTTGGTTCCTTTGGTCATCTCTCCAGACAAAAAAAGACAATATGTATTAACTTAAGGGCCGTAAGCTTTCATTATGCTTGGTAATACCGGTAGGATCACGCCACTCTTTTGCACTGCTTAATACTCCCTCCGTTCTAAAATAGATGACTCAACTTTATACTAACTTTAGTCTAAAGTTGGGTCATCTATTTTGGAATGGAGGGAGTATTATGCAGTGCAACACTCAGTTACCAAGTGCATCAACACCTCTAAGTACCCACTGAAACTACCACGTGACACATGTTGTAAGCAATCCGAACAATTCCAAAAAAAATGGTACCCACCGAAACTACCTACAGTGTTCAATTCAACTTTGCACCCCTAACGAATTCAACAACAAACAGTTGCAATATATTGACTTCCACATGTCTGAATTTTGAAACTCGAACCAGGGCATAGAAAAGTACTAAGCGTGTCGATCGGCAATTCCTTCCAGGAGTAGTTTACTTGGAACGAAACCAGGAACACGTTACCGTCGGCTCGGCATCTTTGTTGAATAGCAATGCTTAATAAATCTCTCAATCAGTGGACTGACTTCACTAACTACCAAAAACAAAACAGTAATCTGCAGGAGCTCCAAGAAACCAAGCAAGCACCCAAGAGTTGAAACCACAATATCCGTGTCCAATCAGCATTCTAAGTTCCTCCTACCAACAGCGACGTAAAACGCAGTAAATTAATCTGTTCTTGAGAGCGATTCAATGTCAGATGCAGCATCAAAATTGCTACCTACGTCGCCACTTCTGAATTCACTCAAATAAGTCACTTCTGAATACCAGCATTACCTTTGCTCGTCCAAATTGCTACCTACGTCGGCATTTTTTATAGTCACTGAATCGGTCACTGGCACTAGAAACTTTGAGGGGAATGAATACCAGCAACGGATTAGCTTGATCAAAGAACTAGTGATTGACTAGGCAAAATCATGGTGGCGCTGTCAGTTAATTTTGGTCAACTCACCGCACTTCTCGGGGTGGGCGACGCCGGAGCAGTTGCAGGAAAACCCGGTGCCGTCGCCGGCGTACCTGCACTGCCCGCCGCTTGCCTCGCACTCGGGGCAGTCGTCCGACGGCACCGTCCACTCTAGCAGGAACCCTTGCCTCATGCTCTGGACATAGTCGTCGTCGCCATCCGGAAACCCAAGAACCGGCACGACGGAGAGGTTGCAGGCCGGCGGGACAACGCCCGGTTCGAGGTGGCTGCCATATCCCCCGCCGAGGCGGTAGAAGGACCCGTCGGCGCAGCGCGTGCGGTTGAACCCCTGTGGCTGCTCGGTGCAGTTGTAGAGGACGAGCACCTCCCGGTTCTTCCTGCTGATGGTGTAGGGCCCCAGCCCGAGGCCCAGCGAGATGTTGAACCACCACGGCGGGCAGCCGGCGCGGGGCGGGACGAGGAGGTTGTGGTTCACGGCGACGAGGGAGGAGTTCTCGGCGAAGACCCGGGCGACCTGGTATTGCCCGAGCATGGAGCGGCTGAGGAACGCGTGGGTGCCGTTGCACTTGAGCTGGAAGGACGGGGACCCGCACGGCGGCCGGCCGCCGCCCTCCTCCAGCCAGAACGGGTAGGTGATGTTCAGGTCGCCGCATGTCTTGGGCGAGCAGGCGGCGCCGGCCGGCGACGGCAGCCGGAGAAATGAAGCGGAGAGCAGCAGCAGCAGGAGGAGGGGCTGGAGCGGCGGCATGGATTGGAATATTTGGGGATGGGAAGCGGAGCGGCTGACTAACCGGAGCGGGCGAGGACGAGGACTAAGTTAACGAGAGCAACGGCCAACGGGACTGAACGGATGGCGGGATGTGCGACTTTGAAGCAAGGTTTTGGATCCCGAGCGAACCTTTTTTCTCGTGGGGCACCGGAATTTGTGGTTACCACGGTAACCACGAAATTCCGGAAAAATTTCGCATGAAATTTCAAATCAAATTTTGAATTCAATTTTTTTTGAAGTAGATATAGATAGGTTTATCAAAAATAAAAATAAAAAGCGTATGGCCAGATTCAAACCCGCGTCTAGCAGCTTACAAAAGGTTGGCTTTACCACTAGGCCGCGAGTAGCTCTGCAGTTGGATAAGAGATGGCCTGTATTTAACTATGCTGTAAGTGTTTGAATTCAAAATTTTCAAATTATTCGAGATTTTTTGCTCAGTATGCGTAGTTCTCGAGGGGGGCGGTAAACGCGGTAACCGCGCGAGATCTCGAAATTTTGCTCGGTACCCAAAACAGTGCTTTGAAGATGAAGGACAGTGGCCATGGCGGCTTGACCGGTCAGAGTCAACCCGCTATCTGTTTTCCATTAGCATTATTTATTTATTTTGGTATATCGCCTTGATTTGTGGGATGCCGTTCCAGAGCGGCAATGCATGCCATGGCTGGGGACGGCGACGGCGACGGCTTGCCAACCCGCCATTAATTTTGCATGGCCCATAGATAAGGAAGCTGAAGCTGAGGCCAGATCGATTCCTAGGAACTCGATAAAAAAAGCGATCAATTCAACGACTGAACTCACCGTTGTTGGCACTCGGCGGCTGCCATGTCAGGAGGAAGCCATCCCTGATGAGCTCCTCGTAGTCGCCGGCATTCACCTCTCCGGACGCCCCGAGCACCGGCACGGCGGTGGCGGTGCAGCCCTCCAGAGCTAGCTGCCGTTGATCCCGCCCGTCTCGTTGTACCACCCTCCCGCGCGGACAAACGTGTTGTTCCGGCACACCGTGTCCACCAGCCCCGCTCGGCGCATCGTCCGCGGCGCCGGCCGCTTCGTGCAGTTGTAGAAGACGAGGTTCTTGTTGAGAGGGCTGATGGAGAACGGGTGTCCGACTTTGGTGGCCGTGTTGGCCGTCGGCACATGGCAGCGACTTCCGTCGCCGGAGAGATCGAAGTCGCCGAGCTTGTGGACGTCAGAGACGAGCAGGGAGCGGTTGCTGTAGAAGATATCCAGGATCTGTAACCCGTACTCGGGCTCGTAGTACCCGAGGTAGGGGACGTCGTCCTTGCAGTGGACCTGGAACCCAAAATGCGCGCACCGGTTCTCCTCAGAGCCATGGACGACCCCGAACGGGATGGAGACGGCCAGGTTGCCGCATTTCCCGGGCGCGCATCCGCCGCCGCGGCAAGCATCGGGGAGACGACGACGGCCAAGAGGAGGAGGAGGCAAGGCCCGAGCCATGGGAGGACCATACGAGAGGGAGGAGGATGATTCCTTCCGATCGAGGACGACAGTGGGCAACGCAGTGCGTAGGATATTTCTCTTGGCACCAAATGGATAGAGAATAGTACTAGGAACGAACTGCGATATCCATGGTACGAGCGAGAGGATATGTGATATGAGGAGGGGGGAGTCGGTGAGTGACGAGTCCCTTTTTTCTGGCAAAGTGTGAGTGGTGTGCCGGAAAGTTTGACTGCAAGGCAACCAAACGTCCACACACGCACGAGAACTCCACCATCCCCGGTCGTGGTCGAGCAGTGATGCGACCGGACCGGCCAGGATGATGCCTTCCATTCCACTTGTGTTCATGAGCGTGTGCTAATCTAACTAAACTGGTACTGCCCACTTGGAGTAGTTTACTTTGCAGGCCACATCAACTAGTACTAGACTATTTAGTTGCCGCTCTTTGTTTACAGAAAAGAGCACAAAGCACCCGGGCTCTGAACTTGAAGCCATGAAACATCTACTACTACGTACGTACTCTAGTTAATTACTCCCTCTCGTTTAGATCACTATTTCCTTATGGAGGGAGTATATGGGTGGACACAAGGAGAGTGCAAAGGTCGCACAGGTAAAAAGCTAGCCGGCCGGAGTTTCTATTAGTGAAAACCACGCGTCACATTTAGGTAACAGTCAAAAGTTAACAATCAGTTACCGGGTCCAAACGGAAACGGGATAGAAAGATAGACAGGCACTGCCAAACTAACCCACAGACTAATTAACAGGAAATAACAGATGTAGGCGAGAGTAGTCTGCCAAACTAACCCGACCGTCACTCGTGGCTACCACGAGGCCAGCACCATAATCCACTCGCTTGCCAGTACACATAAGCCAAATGCATAGGGGACCTACGGAAGACGATGGAGAGGATGACACTAAACCAGCGAAAAGCCAATTGCATGGCACCAACGAACCAAAGATAGATGCAATGAACCGGGGAAAATCTAGCTAAAACATATGCTGGCCAGGCTATGGTGAAGTGGGCGCACTACGTCCTGGGCGATCGAACAGGAAGGTGGAGGTGCGGCTACCGTTGATCCGCCACTACTGGGCACAACTACGGGCCTAGCTACGAACTTATATCCTCGATAAGTGAGTGCCATTATTGATAGCTTGGTCAGATAAGGGAAACCCAAGCGGGTCTTAGCTAGCCAGGAAGTGGATTAAGGACGGGATTTGACTGGTGAACTTACGTGTAGGGGGAGGGAGAGAGGGTGGATCCCATGTCATGAGGAAGCCACCTTTGATGAGCCGCTCGTAGTCGCTCGCGTTCGCCTCGCCCGACAACGAGCCACGCCCACGCACCGGCACGGCAGCGGCGGCGCAGCCTTGCACGGCGTACCCGCCGTAGCCGCCTGTCCCATCGTAGCGCCCCGCCGCGCGGACGAACACCCTGCTCTCGTCCCCGCACCTCATCCTCGTCTGCGCCAGCTCTCCGTCCCGACGCGCCATAGCTGCCGCTGATGTGGCCTCGGTACAACGGGACGCCGAGTTCGGCTGAGGTGTTCCAGATCTCTAGGCAACCGTCGGACAGCAACTCCAGCTTGCCCACATCAGCAACTCGCAAGCTGCGTTGCTCGTAACTGATACGGATGATTGCAAAGCCGTAGCCTCCGGGTATGGAGCTCCGTAAAACTGGAGTGGTGTTGTTAAAGCAAATGACCTCCAAATCTGAGGAATCCGCCACGTTATCCCTGAGCCAGAATGGGCCGGAGATGCTCATGTTGCCGCATCTCTTGGCCGAGTCCGAGCAGCCTTCTCTCTGTTCCCTAGCCGCGGTGACCACGAGTATCAGTGGTAGCCACAGGGCCCAGAAGAACCAGCGGCCCAAAGCCATAGCAGTGGAGGATTAGGAAGATTACAGTGAACAGCAAAGGGGGTCCTTGGCTGGAAGGGTGGTCATAGACTACGCACTAGAGGTACGAGAGAACGATATATGGGGACGCTCGGCGAGTGAGCGGTGAACGATTGACTGGAAAACTGGGGCAAACGATCATCGTCCACAAATATAATTCCCCGAGTGACCTCTTTGACTGGTAAGCCATGACGTGAAAGCTTCTGGTTTCCCCTTTGACGGGGTAAGCCATGACCGCGACCTCCATGGCCCCGTGATGTGACTGGAACCAAGATGCTTCGCATGATCATTTTGGTTCCGGCATCTTTTTGAAAAAAAAAAATCTAACCTTGGTACAACTTTCACATTTGGCACGTTACGGGTTAGGGCATCCTCAACATCGACCCGCAAACCTCCCGCATCAGTCCGGATCACAGAAGCCACCTGACGCGGTCCTGTATTAGTCCACGGCGCAGTTCGGACACGTTTTCTCCCATAAACTGGAGACAAATGTGAAGGAGGTTTGCGGGAGTCCGAACCGCTATCGTGCCCACAAAAACCCCACCCCTCCCGCGTGCGCTTCCCGTCCGTCGCCAGATTTATAGAAATAATAAATGAACAATTCGAATTTAAAAGAAAAGGTTACTCAATAACCGGCTTTCTACCGAGGGAGAAGATGCTACGAGCGCGCTAGTTTTTCTTCTGTTTTTTCTATTTTTGAGATTTGATTTTTCTTCTGATGGGACGGGCCCTCACGCGGCAGCTCTACATGGGCCGAGCCCAGAGCTCATTATACAGACTATCCATTGCATAAAACGATGAATAATAGCACCCACCATTGTAGGCCAACATGGTGCAGTTCAGCCGAAAGTCCCGAAAAATAAACATTAGCCACTACTAGGGAAAAGCTTATACACAGGATCTTACCAGCAGCGAGGTTTAAATTAGAGCGCTGCTGCAATGTAGCAGTAGCGCGCTCCGGCAGTACACGCTGCTGAAATAAGCGTAGCAATAGCGCGCCTCCTCTAAGCCGCGCTACTGCTATAATTTCCACGACCCCGCCGCAAAGCTAGTTCTAGCAGCAACGCGTTAACTCGGACCGCGCTACTGCTAGGTAGTTTAGCAGTAGCGTGTTTGCCTTTAGAGCGCTATTGCTAAAACTAGCTATCTCCCACCCCCACGCTCTGCTCTTCCGATCCACACTCACACTCACACTCACTCCCCCTC
>NC_041384.1:26098510-26104125 GCF_002162155.2 Triticum dicoccoides
ATACTTAGTGGTATGAAAATTGTATGTTGATGAATTCATTTCTACACTTAGGTATTACACCTTTTTTTTTCTTGTAATAACATTAGCATTTGAAAAGAAACTTCTCAACCAACTTATCAGAAGCAGCAAATCCGTAGAATGGATGGGTTTTCTATTCAAATGAATTAGACCATATTTTGTAGGGTTTTAGTCATTAGAATTCTTTCTACAGAACATGTTTGAATCTAAAGACTGGATTCCTTCAACAACAAAAAAATGCCAGTCACCTTGTATACAATTCCAAAGCAAAATTCTCCTTGAGTCAATTTTTTTATTTATTTTTCAATTGAAAAGAGGTTAAACCATCTCTAGGCATTGAATCAATTGATCCACCTAATAAAGAACCCTAAATTTGTATGATTTTAACTAAACAATTTTTATCACTTATCCAAGTGTTTCGTTGTAGTAAACAATATTCCATGTCACATATTGTTTAAGCGGATACGTTTCAAGAGCCCCCGAAACATAAAGGACTTTGGCGATGCACGGCCCAGGCTTGAAACCCGGGTCACGGACTACACCTTACGGTGGATTCCCTTTGCTACAACTCGGAAACCCATGTTGCACTATTGCCCCATAGACCTAAAATGCATGGAAATCTTAGTTTCTCTTCGACTGGGAGTTAAGGGATGCCCTGCCAGAATAGAGGATACACTCAGGCGCTCAATTGTTGGGTTGTTATATCTTATTTAATTCACTATTGTGTTATTATTATTATTTTCCTTTTCATCAATTTTTTGTTTGACCTTTTCCTTTAGATTTTTTTGTTATTTAACTTTAACTTTATGTTTCTCCGTAAATCACTACCACCTTATCTTTTGAACTCTAGTTATGTACTTTACTGACGTTTTACTTTACTTTTGGGGTAAATAAATGATCATTATTTTCTAATGTACATGCACACTTCTTTTTGAAGACATAACCATGTGTATTCAAATACATGAATATATTTTTTATGAAATGCATAAACATCCCTTTTGAGGTACATGAAGATTTTTCTATTGCCATGACCATTCTTTCAAAAAAAACCTATCAACACATTTAACTTTGGACTACAAGAAATAGGTTTACTTTTGATATAATATTTTTATGCGGACTACAGCTTTTTCTTGATATATTAACTTGAATTTTTATATACCAACCACTAAATAACTAGAGTTCATGATTGGGAACGACAAGCGAAAAGTTAGCACCAAGGACAACCAAAAGAACACTCATTGGGTCCAAAAAATCCCCCAAAAATTGAATATAGGCCCATAAGGTGGGATTTCGAAAAGTTGCCACTGGGCTGTCAGTGGATCAGTAAACAAGTTCATGATTCATATTTGGCCGTAGTGCAGGCTTGGGAAGTTCGGAGTTCATCCACTCAAAAAAAGAGAGAAAAAAACAAGAGAAATTCAGAGTTCAGACTAGGCAAAAGTACAGAGTACCTACTAGGCAGAGTTGAGAAGCTCAGTGTTCAGGCCAGAATTTATCTTGGCCCTAGAAGCCACTTGTTGTTCTGTACCACACCCCACTTCAACTTGTTAACGAACTTCTAATGATGCACATGGCTACGTGCTTACTGGGAGCACTGGTTTACATGCTTGCCACAACCGAAGTTTCTGGGACGTCATACGTAGGACTACACAATAGGCACTGATCGTAGCTAGTACTACAAACCTGAATGAAAGGTGATTTGACGGGTGAACTTACGTGTACGTGCAGGCGTATGAAGAGGTGCAGGTGCAGGGAGAGGCAGAGCTTGCGGCAAATCCCATGTCAAGAGGAAGCCATCGTTAATGAGCTGCTTGTAGTTGCTCATGTTCGCCTCGCCCGACAAGCCCATCACCGGCACGACGACAGCTTCACAGCCCTTCAAAGCGTACCCGCCGTAGTCCCCGGTCGCGTCGTAAGGTACTCCCGTGCGGACAAGCACCTTGCTCTCGTTCCGGCATCTCACTCCGGTCTTTACCAGGTCTCTATCCCGACGTGCCACAGTCGCCGCTGCGGCTGCGCCCTCCTCCGAGCAGTTGTACAAGATGAGGCTCAGGCCGACGGGATTGATCCTAAACGGTTGGGCCAGCTTGACGGAGGTGTTCAATATCGTTCCATGGCAGCTGTTGGAGGCTTGCAGTACTTCCAGATTGCCTTGATCAACGACGCGCAAACTGTTTTCCTTGTAAAAGATGTTGATGATTGCAAAGCCGAGGCCCGAGGCCGAGGGTATAGAGCTCCGTAGACCTGGAAAACTCTTGTTATGGCAAGCGACCTCGAAGTCCTGGGGGCCACATGATCTTTGCGCCTCACTGTTGGAGAGCCAGAATGGTTCGGAGATGTTGAAGTTGCCGCACCTCTTGGTCGAGCTCGAGCAGCCTTCCCCTTGCTGCTCCTCGGCCCCGGCGAGCATCGCTCGCAGCCACCAAACCGAGATGAAGACTAACAACCAGCTGCTCCGAGGCATCGGAGAATAAGATTTGAAAATGTTGCCGCGAATGAAAATGGAGGTGGCTGGATAGGTGATCATGGGGATGAGAGAATAAGCACGAACCATAACATATAAGCGGACGCCGGCAAGCGAGCGGGGTATTATTGCGTAGGCCGGAACATTTGACTGGAAATTTGGACCAAGCGGTCATCCTCCACGAACTGGTGGTAAGCAATGACTTGTAAAATTTTCCGGGGTAAACCACTTTGACGGTAAATTGACGACTGGTCAGGAGAAAACGTAACCAAAACAAGCTTGTCAGCACGTGTCAATTTGACTAGTATAGGGGCTATGGTCAAGTCGCCCACCATATCTTGGGCATGCAAGCAGGAGGGAGGAAGTGACGCGCTGGCCGGATGCACTAACGTCTGCCAAACGATAAACTTCAGGCCTATCCTTGGTTACTATTGATTGATTATTTGATTGAGTGAAGGGATGCCCTGATAGAATACAGGATACACTCGGGAGCTCATTTTTTGTTTGGTCTTTTCCTTTAGACTTTTAGATATTCAATTTCAGTTCTTTGATTTTTACTTATTTTCACATTTCCTTTTTTCTAATCTTTGGCAAATTCACACATGGCAGGTAAAAATATATCCTATAAAATAAGTTTCATCTGCGTACACCGATCGATTATTGAGGTTGCGCAGTGCAAAATTCTTTCTTCTCAGGGGACAAGTCCATTTCACAGGTCCTCGTTTGGTTCTACTCATAGTGCTCGTTTTCCGTAGGCAGGCTCAGGCCCCACATTCCGGAGCGGGAGGGCATGGGGTCCTCTTCGGCGGCAACTTGGCGTGAGTGGCTAAACGAGGTCCGGCGATTTCTCTTGGCGGCGAGTCTTCTTCCTTGTCGATAGTCTAGGTTGCTCTATGGTAGGGCGTGGACGCTCCTGCATTCTTATTGTATTTTTCTTGATTTGCTTTGTAAGAGGATCTTCTCATCATCATGTATCTGTTTGGTTGTGTTGCTTTATATATAAAGCGAGGTAAAAGCCCTTCTTGGTAATTTCAACCTAGAGTTTACATTAATTTATTTTGCAGTGTTAGCTTTTGTATTGTGCGATTTGGCTGAGTTAGAAATAACAAAATTCTTCAAGGACTTAGGAGCATAAAATACATACAATGATTAGTGTCTTTCATGGCTTAATCTTTTTTATTCAAACGGATTTTTCCATAACTTTACGCTATCTCCGGGGGGACAAGACCATTGACTTATCATCATGGGCTAACACACCATAATTCAACTAAAATGGGCTAGCATACAGTCCGTCCTATAATGAATAGATTGGGTGTAATAAGATCTTATATTATAGGACCAAGGGAGTAGGTGATACAAGATTTCATGGAGTGAAAAGAAGTGCTAATCTGAGAAGCAAGCTTACCGGTCTGCCATGTCAGGAGGAATCCACCACTGATGAGCTGTTCGTAGTTGCTCGCGTTCGCCATGCCGTGAACGCCCAGCACCGGCACAACGGTTGCTTCGCAGCCCTCCATATAGTATCTGGCATAGTCGTCCGTAGCATCGTAATGCCCTCCTGCGCGCACAAAGGCATTGCTCCTGTTCCCGCATCTTATCGGCACCATCGCCCTGTCTCGACGTGCCACCATCGCCGCCGCCGCCTTGGTGCAATTGTACAAGATGAGGTTCAGGTTGACGGGGTCGACCCTAAACAGGACGCCCAATTGGTCGGAGGCGTTCCAGCTCGGGACATGGCAACTGTTGGTGTCGTGCAGGTGATTCCGCTTGTATAGATCGACGACACACAAACTCCGTTGCTCGTAGGAGATGCCGGTTATTTCAAAACCGTCGTCCACAGAGCTCCGAAGAATTGGAGTGCGGTTGCTACGGCAAGTGACTTCAAAGCCCAAGTGGCCACATGATCTTCCCGTCTGGTCGTCAACGAGCCAGAATGGGTGGGAGATGGTGTAGTTGCTGCATCTCTTGGCCGAGCAGCCTTCGCCCTTCTGGTCGTCGACCGCCACGATCATCAGTGGCAGCCACCAAACGTACGCCAAGAACCAGCAACGCCGAGGAGGCATCGGACAACGCCGAGGAGTCATGGTTTTGGGGGGCTGGGGACTGCTGTGAGGTGCGAATGATATATGTGAACGAGCGAATAGCCGTGCAATGGCGGGCGTATTTGACAGGGAAATGGAGGCAACCTATCATCGTCCACAAATCCCCCGAATGATCACTTTGACGGGTAAGGCATGACCACCGTGAGCCCCTGATGTGATGGGGACCAAGATGCTTAGTCAGATTCTTTCGGTTCCGGCTACATTGTGCTCTTGTCGTCTATCTAGTAGACTCTTGTCTCAGCATAACATTCACACTTGTACTGGGCTGGACAGTTTAGAAATTGCGTGCAGAAGTCCAGTTCAAACTAATTAATAGCTTCAAAAACTATTTTTATATTGTGGGATGCAGGTAGTAGATCCAGATAACTTTAATTTATTTTGCGGTATTATCTTTTGTTATGTGCAATTTGGCTGAATTAGAAATAACGAATTCTACAAGGACATATAAAACATCAAATACATACAAGTACAATTATTAGGGTCTTTCACGGCATAAAATATTTTTTATTGAAACTAATTCCAAAATATTGTGTAGAATAAACCGTTAGATCCTTAGCCACTAGGCCCCATGGAGATTTCACCGTTGGCTTTTCTAGTGATCTTTGTCGAATAAAGTTCCTCGAGTTCTATACAAAAAGAAGTCCCCAGGCTGATTTTTTTCTTTTTGAGAAATCTGCTAGACTTTATTCATCAAGTGGTATAGAAACTGGTATTACGTTTGAATCATGTCGCTGACCCAACCAAAGGTGCTGTCCTTGATCCAACGTAAGAGCATGCCAAGCTAGATTATGAGACTCAACATTTGAGCTCCTAGATTCATCAGTAAAAGTACAAGAAGTAAAAGCATTCTACAGTACAGTATCATCAATCAGAATATTTCAGGGTCAAGATCTGGCCCTAGCCCAGCCCAATATTGTTTTCACCTCTAGACAATCTCTTGTGCCGGCGCGAGGTTAATGAAGCACCATAATCCACGTTGAATCCTATTTGGGGCATTTTGCGCCGATTAACAGTGTTCCCGTATGTGGCGC